>NC_068404.1:2679078-2769078 GCF_023724105.1 Carassius gibelio | reverse complement strand
ACTACAGTAATTATCAAAGAGGGGAAGAGATGCACCCCGTTTGGCCAGGGGTGTTTTTACACCACAGACAAGATTTGAGAAGGAAAAAATCATTATGAAAATATAATTATATTTTCCTTAAAATGTTCTTCCTAACTTCAGGCCTTAATATCATGTCATATATTACTGTGATGTTCTGTAAAACAACAAACTTTAAAATACTTTGTTCTTACTGGTGAAAATCAGATGGTCATCTCTGTTTTCTCTCAGGTACATCACAGTGTAAGCTTCACAGTGAATATTACTCTCGTCAGTGTAGTCCATATCAACAACAAAAATATATCTTGACTCCATATAGTGGTTATTTTGGAAAAAATCCCTGGGCTCGTATTCATGAAGAATCTTACTGCAAAAAGTAGCTCCTAGTGACAAAATTCTAAGAAAATTCTTAGAAATGTGGGCGTTTACTCTTAAAATTAAAGAAAAAATCCTAGTAAAGAAAAAAGTAATTCAGAAAGCATCTTAACCCTTAAAAGAGGTCATAAGGTCAAACTTGTTAGGAGCACAGACGAGGACTTTTAAGAGGCTTAAGAGTTTCTTTAGCAGAAGAGAAGAAGAAGAAATGTGTTGCAGACAATGGATGACAGTGAGTTAATAAGACGGTATAGATTATATAATAATTTATAATTTAATATATAAATTAAAGTAATCACTACATTACGATATTAAAATGCAACAATAAAATGCAACAATGCAATAGTGATGATTTTGGTCTGTCACAACCTTCTGTAAGCAGAGTGATCACACAAACAATTACAGCACTTTCAGAACATCTTATTGTGTGGCAGTTCATTTAGTTTCCACTGGACATTCCCACCTTGCAGGCTCAAAAAACTGCATTTATGAATATAGCAGGCTCATAGGTGCGCACAAGCAGGGGGAATGAACCTTTAATAGTTTGTGCTATATGCTCCCATGTCTGCTTCTTGTCCCTTGCTGTGACACCCGGCCCGAATTATCCTTTAAGAAAGGCCTTGTGTTCATCCACTAACTGGGCTAACGGTAAACACTGTTCCTCTGTCCAGTTTGGCTTTCTTGCCCTTCTTGGTTTTGATTCCATGTTTGATACATTAAAACCAACATTCAAACTGCGCTTAAATAGGACAGCAATCACTGTAATTAGAAAGAGTGGAACAATTTTTATCATTCTAGGCCAATCAAATACCTTTTAGGAAATTACAAGCATGGTAAATAAAAAAAGGATTTATATACACACTTATAATGTGTGTGTGTGTGTGTGTGTGTATGTGAGAGAACAGTCAAATAGGAAAAATTACTCATGTAAATTCAAAGTGAGAATTAGAATAGAGCCTATACTTAAAATCACTCTTTTTTTCCTTCTTGGACAACCAACCAATCACAGTCTTCAAAAAGATTGTGTCATACATAGCAACGGGGTCAACCCCGCCTCCTCACTAAGATGAAAGTTTTTGTCTTTTCCTTACTCAAAGTTGCTCTCAGATCTGTCCCGAATCGCTTTTAAGCTAAGACTCCTACGTAAAAGTTTTTAAGCTAAATTAAGAGTTTTCTGAGAGGATTCTTAGAATCTTTATTAATACGGGCCCAGGTATTTTGGGCAGTAGGATTATTTAAAAAAAAAAAAAAATGTGCTAGTATAAAACTTAATTAAGTAGCCTATATAAAATTTCAAACATCTATCTTTCAGTACTTTTTTACTTAAGTACATAAAAAATTGAGTACTTTTGTACTTTCACTTGAGTAAAATTGAAAAAGGAGTACTTTTACTTTTACTGGAGTAATATTTTACTATACATATCTGTACTTTTACTCAAGTACTTGATTTGTGTACTTCGTCCACCACTGACCTTAAGTGATGGACTGGAGTGTTGTGGATTACTTGTGGATCATGTTTTGGTCATCTGTTTGGACTCTCATTCTGACGGCACCCATTTACTGCAGGAGCATCCTTCGTTGAGCAAGTGATGTAATGCTACATTTCTCCAAATCTGTTCTGATGAACAAAAAACTCATCTACATCTTGCTTGTTCAGTTTTGGCTGAATTGTTCTTTAAAGGTGCAGGCACATTTATTGTTGTTCTATGAATTTTCACGGACGAAATCCAGTCATTTTAATAGTAATCCACAACTTTAAAGTTTGGCCAAAAGAAGCCATCTAGAAAGTCAGCTTCCTGGGATTTGGAGCAGAACTTGAGAGTGTGAAAGTCTGGAGATTGGGCTGTGCCCATTGGCTATCCTCTCTGCTCTTCATCACACACACACACACACACACACACACATGCAGGCCTCTCTGGGTGGGTAATTACAATGACTTGTTTGATCAAAGCACAGGCTCGTTAGCATTCTGCCCTACAGTAAAAGCAGCTGTGTGTGTGTGTGTGTGTGTGTGTGTGTGAGAGAGAGAGAGAGAGAGAGAGAGAGAGTCGTGAGCCCCAGCTGTAGAGTACACTACATGTAGGTATGTATATGTAGTGCACAGGGTAAATCCCACAGGTATAATCACCAAATCTGCTCTCTCACCCAGCTTCTGGAGGACGGAGAGAAATGTGATGAAAGGAAATAGCAGGTTAAACCTTTCACCCCGTTCACCTTCCTCACCAGAGCTCAATGATTTTCAGAAAGCATTAAATGTGTCAATACCCTGTCGGACCCCCTGAAGTCTAACCACAAAAACCTGAACTGTGACGTTAAAGAGGAAAATGATGTAAATGATTTGCTTACATTTTTTGTCACCTTTTCTCTCACCCACACTCTCAGTCAGCATGGGACCAATAAATATAAATGACATAAATATTATTAAAAATACTATACAAATGGCAAGGTTATCTATAATATAACAGTGTATAAAAAGATTAATTACATTTTATTTTAAAAGGTGTCCTTGTTACATGGTAATTATACATTTAAATAATGAGTAATTAACAGCGTGTTCTTACAATAGGGTTAAGTTTAGGATTATGGTAAAAAGTACCTTAAAATAAAAGTGTTACCAAAAGATATATATTTATATAAATATTTATTCGATTTTTAAAAGAACTGATGATTTCTGAAAATCATGTGACACTGAAGACTGGAGTAATGATGCTGAAAATTCAGCTTTGATCACAGGAATAAACATTTTAAAATATATTCATAAATTATTTTTAATTTGTAATAATATTTAACTATATTACTGATTTTATTGATCAAATACATGCAACCTTACACATTTTATTTTAGGGTCCAATTTTCACTATTAACTAATCATTAACTATGAATTTTGCCTCAATTAACCCCTTATTTGCTGCTTATTAATAGTTTATAAGGTAGTTGTTAAGTTTAGGGTATTGGGTAGGATTATGGATGTCATGCATTATATGTACTTTATAAGCACTAATAAACACCCAATATGTTAATAATAGTCATGCTAATAAGCAACTAGTTATAAGTGAGAATTGGACCCTATACTAAAGTGTTACCTTATTTTCTAGTCCAGGATGCTCTTTTTCAATGAAAGTAAATGGTGACTACAGTCAAAAAATGATGGGAAAGTATGGAAAGAGCTGGACAGTCTCTTCGATTCACAGTTGAATGTGAATCACGCATTATTTGAGCAACATGAGGGTCATTAAATGATGATGGAAATTTTATTATGCAGTAAACTATGCCTTGTCTGATCCACCAAGGTCTTTATGCCCTCAATTCATAACTTGGGGAACAGCAGCAGTTAAACTGTGGCAGCTCAGAGCAGTCATATGCCAGAAACGGGTCATTTGTGGCTGTCCTGCTGACGCTAATCTAGCTGTGTCTAACTTGTCCCAAAGACTCGGGCGCCTGTAACACATTCCACATCCTCTGAAATGTCCAAGGCTGTAACTGCCTTCTATAGTTTTACAAAGTTCACTTGATACTTTCTCTCTCCAGCACAGTCATGATGTCTCTCGGCCGGTCTGGCAGCAGGCTGTAATGTTAGCGTATTGCTTCGTTCTGGGTTTTGCTGCAGCAGGTGAGTGAGGGCTGTCCTCTGCGGGGTGGGTAACCATAGCTGTCCGTACCGTCAGAGAACAAGACTGACAGTGTGGGTTTGATCTAAAGCTTAGGAGGCCTCCGATGCGGATGGCTCAAATCTTCCGGAACCACAGTGGAATCTCTTTCTAATTATGGTTGAGGAAACTGATACCACTGTAGACCACTGTATAATAATGCAGACTGTACAATCATATCGAGGGCTCACCACACACACTTACACAACCACACACACATCTTCCATTGCAGCAGTTTTTATGAGCTGTTATTTATTATGTTGTTTATTTATTGAAATAAAAACAAATGCAGAAGTTATAAAATAAGATAATAAAGTAAAATTAGGAAATAAGATTCATTGAACAAGCGCAGAAGGAAAATGTACATTTGCATTACATTTAGTCATTTAGCAAATGCTTTTATCCAAAGCGACTTACAAATGAAGACGATGGAAGCAATCAAAAACAACAAAAAGAGCAATGATATATAAGTGCTATAACAAGTCTCAGTTAGCTTAAATGCAGTAAACATAGCAAGGGCTTTTAAATAATATAATAAATTTAAAAAATTGTTGAATAAAGCAAATCTGCAGCATTGGACAGTTTTAGCAATGTGGTCTGAAAAAGTCAGCTGATCATCAATCATATCTCCAAGGTTTCTAGCTGTTTTTGAAGGAGTTATGGTTAATGTGCCTAACTTGATGGTGAAAATGTGATGAAACAATGGGTTTGATGGAACCACAAGCAGTTCTGTCTTGGCAAGGTTTAGTTGAAGGTGATGGTCCTTCATCCAGCAAGAAATGTCTGTTAGACAAGCTGAGATGCGAATAGCTACCGTCTGATCACCAGGATGGAATGAGAGGTAGAGTTGAGTGTCATCAGCATAGCAGTGGTATGAAAAGCCATATTTCTGAATGACAGAACCTAGTGATGCCATGTAGACAGAGAAGAGAAGTGGTCCAAGAACTGAGCCCTGAGGCACCCCAATAGTTAGATGTTGCGACTTGGACACTCCAAGATACTTTAAAGGACCTGTCTGATAGTATATGAAAATATAACTAAATGTGGTAACATTTGCTATATATAAAATGTTGCGATTGGCAAATGTGTAAAAAAGAAAAAAGAAAAAGAAAAGTATAAGTCATTATAATCCATGATTATTTCCCCACTAGATGCAACAAATGCCTTGTTTGAATGGCAATGGTCATTACTCTAGTCTTCAGTGTCACAAGGTCCTTGTTGAAACAAGTCTCTTATGTTCACCAAGGGTGCATGTATTGATCAATAAAAACAGTAATATTGTCAAATATTATACAAATGTATTCCTGCATCATTACTCTAGTCTTCAGTTATCTTTCAGATAATCCTTCAGAAATCACTCTAATATGCTAATTTACTGCTCACAAATGGTTCTTACTTATCATTATGAAAACAGTTTTTATCTTTTTTAATACTTTTGTGTTAGCCATGATAAATGTATATATATATATATATATATATATATATACTGTATATATATTCCAGATTCTTTGGTAAATAAAAAGTTAAAAGCGAACAGCATTTATTTGAAATACAAATTCTTTAGCTTTTTAAATCAATCAATCACCTTGTCATGATTCTGCCCTCGTGTCCTTGGTTTTTCCCTAGTCTTGAGGCAGGATCATGACAGACCCATGTTTTGTGTACAAGCACATGGCCTTGTCTTTGGGCCATGTGCTTGTGTTGTCTCGTTCCCTTGCCCCGCCCCCCTTGTTAACCTAGTCGTGTCGTGATTGCTATCTGTGCCACCTGTCGTGTCTTAATTGTTCCCCTATTTAGATCTCCTAGTGTGCTCTGTCTTGCGTCGGTTCATTGTTCATCACTTGAGATTTGTACCCTAAGATTTGTGACTGTGATTTGTGATTGTTTCCTCGTCTGAGATTGTTCCACAATTGTGATTGTCATCCCTGAAGAAGTCTTTGTAATACCGTGAGTGTTTGTTTATAGTTAGTGTTAAGTGTCTTTATCTTGTCTGCCCAGTCTTGTTTTGTTATTTAGTCTTTTCCCTAGCTATTGTTTTCCCCCTCGTGGGTTTTGTTTTCCCCTTTTGTAAATAAACCCTTTTGTGTTGAGACTTCCTGTCTGCACCTGAGTTCCTCCTTGCCAAACCCTGACAGAATGAACCGACCAAAAAGGAACTCAGCAGGCAGGAGGTCCCCCGAGCTCCAACACTTGTTGGAGTTCCGTCGTCAATGTTGGATGTCATCCCCCACCGACAGGAAGGGGGTCACCCTCCCATACTCGCCCGATGGGGAGTGGATCCTTCAGAATTATGCCCGGCTGTGGGAGAGCATCTCCCAGGAGGAGCCACAGAGGTCCCCTCCACCTACCCAGCTGCCAACGATCCCAGAGGGTCGTGTCCTGGCCGTGGCAACCCTGGGGGATCAGGCAAGTCCCTCCCAAGATCCTGAGGCACCTCCCACTACCTTAAGTCTCCCCAACAAGCGAGGGAGACGGTTTTCATGGGAGTCAGCTTCAGAGTCTTCGGCGTCCGAGGCTGCCCTGCCCGAGACCAAACTCCCCCAACCCGCCTCTGACCCAGCTGTAGCCTCTGCACCGCGCCCGAGGAGGAAGAGGAAGAAGAAGGGGCCTGCCGGTCCTGTGACCCTGTCTCCTTCCGAGCCAGCAGCGGAGAGCGCTGGCGTGCCCGAGCCAGCAGCGGAGAGCGCTGGCGTGCCCGAGCCAGCAGCGGAGAGCGCTGGCGTGCCCGAGCCAGCAGCGGAGAGCGCTGGCGTGCCTGAGCCAGCAGTGGTGAGCTGTATGCAAGTCTGCAGTTGTGAGAGCGGAGGAGAGTGCCGCGGCCGACTCTGCAGCAAAGACTCTAGTACAGTCTGTCTCATCTCGTAAGGCGATGCCAATTATCCTAGCTGCTAAAGCCTTCTCAGATTATTTGTCTAGTCTTGTCCAGATCCTAGAAGTCCCCGTCAGTCCTGTCTTGTCCCCAGACCCTGTCCCCAGAAGTCCCGAGTGTCCAGCCATTGTCTCCCCGTGTCCTGTTATTCCCCCGTGTCCCGTAGATGTTGTCTCCCCGAGCCCAGTAGATGTCGTCTCCCCGTGTCCCGTGAGTGTAACCCCGTGTCCTGTTGATGTAGCCCCGTGTCCAGTGAATGTTGCCCCGTGTCCTGTTTTCTCCCCGTGTCCAGTAGATGTTGTCCCCCCGTGTCCAGCTGTCGTCTCCCCATGTCCCGTGAGTGTTGCCCCGTGTCCAGCTGATGTTGCCCCGTGTCCTGTTGATGTAGCCCCGTGTCCAGTGAATGTTGCCCCGTGTCCCGTAGATGTCCCGTGTCCTGTTGTCTCCCCGTGTCCAGCTGTCGTCTCCCCACGTCCCGTAAGTGTTGCCCCGCGTCCCGTGTCTGCTCCTGTCATGTCCTCTGTCAGTTGTCCCGAGACCCCTCACCACCCAGACCTGCCCGTACCCCTCGTCGTCAGCCTTCGGCCCGCCCTCCTAAGACTCCTGCCCCACCCACCCACCCTGGTCTGTCCCCCATGAACTTTGTGGTCCCGCCTCCTCCCCTTCCCTGTTTGTTTTTTTTGATTTGTCACCCTAACCCTGCCATTGTGTACTCATGTTTGCCTTTGTTGTTGTTTGTCATGTCTTGTTGGGTTGTGTCTGTGTCCCAGTCTGTCATGTCAGTCATGTCCCGTGTTTGATGTTCCCTTGAGGAGCGTCTGGAAGCCGCTCCTTAAGGGAGGGGTTCTGTCATGATTCTGCCCTCGTGTCCTTGGTTTTTCCCTAGTCTTGAGGCAGGATCATGACAGACCCATCTTTTGTGTACAAGCACATGGCCTTGTCCTTGGGCCATGTGCTTGTGTTGTCTCGTTCCCTTGCCCCGCCCCCCTTGTTAACCTAGTCGTGTCGTGATTGCTATCTGTGCCACCTGTCGTGTCTTAATTGATCCCCTATTTAGATCTCCTAGTGTGCTCTGTCTTGCGTCGGTTCATTGTTCATCACTTGAGATTTGTACCCTAAGATTTGTGACTGTGATTTGTGATTGTTTCCTCATCTGAGATTGTTCCACAATTGTGATTGTCATCCCTGAAGAAGTCTTTGTAATACCGTGAGTGTTTTGTTTATAGTTAGTGTTCAGTGTCTTTATCTTGTCTGCCCAGTCTTGTTTTGTTATTTAGTCTTTTCCCTAGCTATTGTTTTCCCCCTCGTGGGTTTTGTTTTCCCCTTTTGTAAATAAACCCTTTTGTGTTGAGACTTCCTGTCTGCACCTGAGTTCCTCCTTGCCAAACCCTGACACACCTTTATTTATATAGTGCTTTAAACAAAATACATTGCGTCAAAGCACTGAACAACATTCATTTGGAAAACAGTGTCTCAATAATGCAAAATGATAGTTAAAGGCAGTTCATCATTGAATTCAGTTATGTCATCTCTGTTCAGTTGAAATAGTGTCGGTTTTTATTTGCAATCAAGTCAATGATATCGCTGTAGATGAAGTGACCCCAACTAAGCAAGCCAGAGGCGACAGCGGCAAGGAACCGAAACTCCATCGGTGACAGAATGGAGAAAAAAACCTTGGGAGAAACCAGGCTCAGTTGGGGGGTCAGTTCTCCTCTGACCAGACGAAAACCAGTAGTTCAATTCCAGGCTGCAGCGAAGTCAGATTGTGCAGAAGAATCATCCGTTTCCTGTGGTCTTGTCCTGGTGCTCCTCTGAGACAAGGTCTTTACAGGGGATCTGTATCTGGGGCTCTAGTTGTCCTGGTCTCCGCTGTCTTTCAGGGCAGTAGAGGTCCTTTCTAGGTGCTGATCCACCATCTGGTCTGGATACGTACTGGATCCGGGTGACTGCAGTGACCCTCTGATCTGGACACAGACTGGATCTCGTGGCCACGGTGACCTCGGAACAAGAGAGAAACAGACAAATATTAGCGTAGATGCCATTCTTCTAATGATGTAGAAAGTACGGTGTTATGTGAAGTGTTCCGGTTCTGGTTTACCTAATTAATGCAGCCTAAAAATCCTTTAACGGATTTGGATATTAAAAGCATATTAGTATGTTATGTGTATGCCAGGTTAAAGAGATGGGTCTTTAATCTAGATTTAAACTGCAAGAGTGTGTCTGCCTCCCGAACAATGTTAGGTAGGTAATTCCAGAGTTTAGGCGCCAAATAGGAAAAGGATCTGCCGCCCGCAGTTGATTTTGATATTCTAGGTATTATCAAATTGCCTGAGTTTTGAGAACGTAGCGGACGTAGAGGAGTATAATGTAAAAGGAGCTCATTCAAATACCGAGGTGCTAAACCATTCAGGGCTTTATAAGTAATAAGCAATATTTTAAAATCTATACGATGTTTGATAGGGAGCCAGTGCAGTGTGGACAGGACCGGGCTAATATGGTCATACTTCCTGGTTCTAGTAAGAACTCTTGCTGCTGCATTTTGGACTAGTTGTAGTTTGTTTACCAAGCGTGCAGAACAACCACCCAATAAAGCATTACAATAGTCTAACCTTGAAGTCATAAATGCATGGATTAACATTTCTGCATTTGACATTGAGAGCATAGGCCGTAATTTAGATATATTTTTGAGATGGAAAAATGCAGTTTTACAAATGCTAGAAACGTGGCTTTCTAAGGAAAGATTGCGATCAAGTAGCACACCTAGGTTCCTAACTGATGACGAAGAATTGACAGAGCAACCATCAAGTCTTAGACAGTGTTCTAGTTTATTATAAGCAGAGTTTTTAGGCCCTATGATTAACACCTCTGTTTTTTCTGAATTTAGCAGTAAGAAATTACTCGTCATCCAATGTTTTATATCGACTATGCATTCCATTAGTTTTTCAAATTGGTGTGTTTCACCAGGCTGCGAGGAAATATAGAGCTGCATATCATCAGCATAACAGTGAAAACTAACACCATGTTTCCTGATGATATCTCCCAAGGGTAACATATAAAGCGTGAAGAGTAGCGGCCCTAGTACTGAGCCTTGAGGTACTCCATACTGCACTTGTGATCGATATGATACATCTTCATTCACTGCTACGAACTGATGGCGGTCATATAAGTACGATTTAAACCATGCTAATGCACTTCCACTGATGCCAACAAAGTGTTCAAGTCTATGCAAAAGAATGTTGTGGTCAATTGTGTCAAACGTGTGTGTGAGTGTGTGTGGTTCTGTCTCCGTGTGAGTGTGTGGTTCAGAGTTCATATTTTGACTATGAGTGCATGTGTGCGTGTGTCTGAATACTGATGGAGAGAACTCCATCCAGAAGGTATGATTGACAGATTTTTGGGGTTGTCCTGAGCAGCAACAGGAGCTACAGCTGTGTGACCCCATCGACCTTGTGAAGACCTGCATACAGAACCAAAGGTCCAGTGGCTCCTTTGAAGGTCAGTGCATGTATAAAATAGCTTTGACATGGTTCTGTTATGAAGGCGTCAATGGCTTCTACAGAGGTAACCAGTTTTGGAGAGTAACTTGTAATCTGTAATCTATTACACTGCCAAAGCTTCATATCACTGGAGGTAACATATAATCAATCAACTCTGTTACTAAAATATTTGATATTATCTTGTTTGTTATTTTCAGTTCTGTTACAATCAGATATACTCCTTCTGTTACTATCAGTTCTGATAAAATCAGCTCTCTAAAAATAAAATAAATAAGCTATGCTGCTATCATATCTGTTATATTTATGTTGGTTACTGTAACTATCAGCTATGTTGCTGTCAGCGTTGTGACTGTCGCTCTGTAACAGTAATATTTGTTCAAATCAGCTTGATTAATATACTGTTTGTTATATTTACATAGATCAACTCTGTTACTGCCAGCTCTGTGGCTCTTAGCTCTGTTACTATCATATTCTACTGTATCTTTTACAGTTTTATACTATCAACTGTTACTGTCTGCTCTTACTATCTTTTATATCCAAGTTTGTTACTGTCACCTCTGTTACTGTCAGCTCTGTTACTCTCTGTTATAATACTTTGTAACAGTATTATTTGTAACAGTTTTGTTTGTTTACTTTGTAACAGTATTATATATCCGTTCTGCTTCTATCAACTTAGTTGTTATATAAGATCCTCTTTTAACATCAGTTCGGTTCCTTTAATCTCTGTTATAATAAACTCAGTTTTACTATACACCTGTAATGTCTGTTACTATCATATCTGTTATAATCGATTATGTTACTGTCAGCTCAGTTAGATAAAGGATGTGACTGTCTGCTCTTTTACTATCAGCTTTGTTACTGTCGTGTCTGTTTTATTCAGGTTAGTTCATGTTATTGTACCTCTGATTGTATTAGAGTCTGCTTCTGTTAGCTCAGTTACATTATATATTATCCATTATATTTTAGCCACATCACTTTAACAGACAATCTATTATACAACTTTTATTTTTTTCTAAACGTGTACAGTAGGAAAGTCCTAGGACAGCTCTGGTATCTTGTGATAGATGAGTGGCTGATTGCATTAACTGCTTAGAGTAGACTTACAGTACATGTTAATCATCACAATTTTTTTAGAAAGATTTATCCAGATTTTTTGAAGTCAGATACATAAAAACGTAAAATGGTCTAATCAGAATCTGAAAAGCAGTTAACCCCTTGTTAACCACCACTTGATCGTTGTATAACTCAGGTTTGTTTGCTTACGATCTGTAACTGCCAGCATTGTGTCAGCCCTGTTACTGTCGTTTGAGAGACCCATACTGATGCAGTCATTCTGTATTTCAGCCATCAGTCAAAAAGGTTTGTTATAGTTTACTGATAGAGATCGGGCTAAAAATCTGATACATTTAGAGCTTCGGTGAAACTGTATATAAACAATCCATTTTCTGGAGTCAGCTGTGTTTACGCACACAAAGAGTTAACGTGATTCATATGGTACTTCTGATTTGCAGACAATAAGAGGGACCACAGAGAATTTGTGTTATTTTACAAATTATAAGTTATCTGAAGATTATGCACCAGCCACAGAGTGTTATGTTCTCACAGCATTGTACACACACATCTGAAAGACAGGCCTGTGTTTTTAGAAAGCAGTCTGCCTCCCAGGGGATTATGGGCCAGTGGTTAGTGTTACTCTTTTCTCTTAAGATGTCAACAGCACAGAGATAAACCAGAGAGAGTGCCTCCTTACACTCTGCTAATCCACACACACACAGGGAAAGAGAGACAGAGAACCGACTGATGAAGGAGATCAATACTGCCATCTACAGCTGCCTCTGCATCTGCCATTCTGGACCCTCTTCCGTAGTGCTGCTCTCTTTCTGTTCACTCTTTCCCAAGCCGTGCATCACACCATGCTCTGATTAAACAGCTCTAGCTCTCTCGCTTTTCATTATTAGATAGAGCTCAGCACTACAAGCTCAGTTATGCAAATACAATCCTTCAATTAAAATATTCTTGTATAAACAGGAAAAAATTGCATTTTGAAGACTTTCAAAAAAATATTTATAATTATTTATAAATATTTAATATTTATTGGCATTGATGGTTCCATGAAGAACATTTAACGTCCATGGACTCTTCCATTCCACAAAAGCTTCTTAATAGTGAATTCTTTTTTTTAATGCCTAAAAATGTATACAGCCAATACTTTCTCTGTGTTTTTACACAGAGGTGTTGTATGGCTTCCAGAGACTTGGTATATAGTGCACACGGACCACATTCTTGGTTCTTTTATAGTGATGTTGCATCCTATAGGCCATCAAACGCATGCCCAATTTCACTTCACTTTGGAAACACACACATGCACACATGATTTTTTTCACTCTAAAAGGGCTTAATTTAGAATGTAATATATATATATATTTATATATATATATATATATATATATATATATATATATATATATATATATATAGGTAAAACAAATGTTAGCCTTAATTAACTGTAAGTCGCTTATAAAAACCTACTGCTAAATGCATAAATTTATTTAATTTATTTTATATATATATATATATATATATATATATATATATATATATATATATATATATATATATATATATATATATATATACAGAGAGAGAGAGAGAGAAGAAGAAGAAAAATGGTCACATCCTGCTTAAGTTATTGCAGCAGCAGTATTCAGTAATTGCCTTTGATGTGATGCAACAAGTGGTTTATTCTCACAGTAAAATTTCTGAAATAAATTCACAGTCACAATTCTCTTTCACTCACTTTTTAGAAACTACTGTAAGTATCCCACTACTGTCCGAAGTTAAAGTGTGACTTATGAGTATAATCTTCATGTTCATGTTATAATCATTTTACTTACTGGACAATAAAACAGACAAAGATAGACATTGAAGTAAGGACTCAAAATCCAGAAAAATCACCCAGAGCCCTCATCAATGTGGAGCACTGTTGCAGTAAACAACCGCATAACAATGCCCTAGCAACAGCATAGCAACACTGGGCGAGAAACACTCAGAGCACCAACTCCCTAACATCCAGCAGCAAGTTTTGCAAAAGCAGCATCACACACATTTCCCCCCAGGAAAGTGTAAATGAATCTTCCTGTCTGTGAAAGCTGAATAGCTCCACTATAGTTTCAACTGATGCTAATGTGTTAAATGACACATTTACTTGTTATTCTAACTCAGATAATAGACATAGAATTCGATTAGTTTATCTTTGCACTATTTCTCATACAGTAATGTTTTGGTGTTATTTCAGCCATCCTGCCACCATCTACACTCTCAGAAAAAAGGTACAAAAAATGTCACTGGGGCAGTAACTTTTTAAAAAGTACACCTTTGTACCTAGAGTCCACACTGGTGTCTCAAAGGTACATATTAGCACCTTACGTTTTGAAAAGGTACTGCTTAGGTGACAGCTTTTGTACCTTTTTTTCTGAGAGTGTATTGAAAAACACTTCTGATTCACAGCAGCAGATTTGAAGATAAAATATTTTCCTCAGATGTTAATTGTGCTGATGTAGGCTGGTAGGTGTGTCAGAGAGAGAGAGGAGGGTCAGGTCTGGGGGGCGCTGACCTCTGTCAGGCAGTAATTGGGGCGAGATGCCCTGCAGGACCGCGGCTGACTGACTGCAGCGTGACTCTATTGAGTTTGACAGCTGTGTGTGTGTATACCTGCGAACTTCACTGTTATGGCATGTGGAGACCGCCAACACATGCACAAGACCATGAAACATGCTTCTGCTGAATACACTATAACTGTCCATGCATTTTTAATCACTATTAATACTGACCCTGCTAAAGAACAAAAACCTAAATACCATAAACTCTAAATATTCAGCACATAATGATAGCATATAAAGTTTTTGATAAGTATTTTGAAATGTTGCCCTGGCAGTTATATGAAATACAGTAAGTTTAAGGGGGGTTGAATTTTATTTCAGATAATTAATTCTTTTAATTATTTATAACTTTTTTTAATGTTAACATTTGTAAATGTTTTACTTTAACTCTATTATACAGTTCTATAGAAACAAACTACTTTTGAAGCACTATACAAATAAACTTGAATTGAATATACCATCAGGGTATACTCATCTTAACCGACTATAATATGGGACACTCTAATAATATTTTCAAATATAATTTAGGACGTATGGATTTAGCATGACTCTATCACAACAGGTGTGGTGCATTAGTGGATTGGTGGAAGAAGCATGGTAATGCAAAAATGTACCGTATATATACACACACACACAGTTCTGGCATGAAACTCTAGAAGCACAGTCCGATAGATCTAACTCGTTATGGCATGATGACATCATTGTCACATGGCACAATCTGATTGGTTCTCTCCTGTGTCAGTAGTCTATGAGCTCGCTGCTCAACCTGGCAGTGCTAGCTGTAGCAGTAGCAGCACACTTCAGAAACCCTCCCCCTTCCCCAGCTCCACCTGTATTGATCTGCTATGGGTTAATCATGTATGCTATGGTTATTCATTCATGTTATATGTGATATTCCTTACATGCTCATAGAAGCATGTTGTGGCCATACTGCAACAGCAGCAGATCTATTCAGCCAAGACCAAATAGATTAGCATTGCCATGTACTTTAGCATGCCAATCCCTCATCACAGATATATACATCTGCTGCACATCTCTACCATCTTTATTTGACCCTCTTACTCCAGTACTCTCTATTCTAATTATATTCTTAAAAAAAAAACACTTGTTCCTTTTAGACTTGCACTCTATTAATTTACTAACTGCTTGTCTAGTAAATAGAGAAATTAAAAAACTAACATTAGCTTCTCTAATCTTTTTGTATTCTTTCCATTTGTTTTCTTTTTATTTATTATACATTTACCAAAAGCAAAAAAGGCCTCTAACACTATTTTGCGCTATTATTTTTCTATTCTGTTTTCTTTTTATTTATTGGATAATAATATTGCTACGTGTAGTGAAGCTAACTGAGACTTGTTACAGCATTTACACATCATTTCTCTTTTGTTCATTCTGATTGCTTCCACTCTCCTCGTTTGTAAGTCGATGTGGATAAAAGTCTCTGCTAAATGGCTAAATGCAAATGTATATTATGTACATGAGCAAGATCACACTCGTAGCTGTGTGATATTGTTTTGTATCCACATTGCTGTGGATGCATTTGGCCGTATAATAAATTATTAATGATACTAAAATAATAAAAGCTGAAAACTGTTAAAAACAAAGCAGCATTATTCCAAACTTCGTTGCCCTGCCACGTGCTGTAGCATCCATCACAGTTACGCTAACAGAGTAGTTAGAGCTATTGATAGATCACTGGGGTAGTTAAGAGGAGTAATTAATGAAACAAATGACGGATAGGATCTTTTTTTAGAGCAGCGGATATCCCTCTCGGATCCTGACGGACAGTCTTACAGCCTTTCTAAGGAAGCCATTGGGATATTTACAGAGTGGGACTTGACCCCGGGTGTCAGGTTTATCCCTCTTTGGCCCTGATTAGGGTCCCGGAGCAGTGATAGATGCTCCCGAGTCAGAGGCCGCGGCGCCCCAGGCAGGACTCGGAGGGGATGCTCTCTCTGGGGACAGCAGGGGCGAGCTGGACTCACGGGTCCAGTGAGGAGAGGCCCTGAAGGGGAAGACGTGAAGAGAAGAGAGGGCGCTGCTGGAGGTCAAGACCCGCCAGACTCAGAGCTCACACCGACCCTGATCTGGACTGACCTTTGTGTTCCTGCTCTGAATGGACGCTTGTTCCACTCGCTCTGTCACTCAGACACAGTGACATCACGCCTTAAAGAGACCTTTGTTTTAGGGTTTATGTAGTGGATTTAGAAACACTTACTAGGGTGCACAATCCTGATGTGACAAAAATTAGGGGCCTCAAACGCCCCCCTCCTATCTGATTAGCCCACACAACCCTTCATACCCAGTTCTTAAAGGAGACAGAATATGGTTGTTTTCGTTCAGTTGTTATAAAGGACACAATCCAGTGATTTACAGTGCATATATAAATACCTAAAGAAAGTGCAGATGCCTTTGAGTGAATTGAGAAATGTTTCTTTATTATCGCCATGATTCATAGTTATTGAGCCACATTTGTAGATAATCTATTTCAGGATTTTAAAAATCTATTGCTTGTCCATGCAAAACAGGTCAATAGTGTGTTGCTATGCGGTTACATACTATAGCATTCAGTTGTTGCTAGGGAATTTTTGAATGATATTCCAAATAGAATGTTTTTTTTTTTTTGGATATGAGTTGTATTCCATAGAAGATGGGAGCATATCTCTTTGGGAAACAAATAAAGAAGATAAAAAGAGTGCTTATTATTAAAGTAAATATATAACATTACTAATTTACAAAATGTTATATAATTAAAATAAAAAAAGTGTGAAGTTATGTTTTTGGGCATTTACTGCATTATTTATTAGAGTTAATGGAACTTTAGTTTTTTGAACGTGCACATCAATACACACTTCTCTTCCACAAGTGTATATTGTAATGTCATTATTTAAAATACTCTCAAAGTTAAAATATGTGCCTTTTCCACATCATGATGCTTGTATGGGAGTGTGTGGTTTAGAAACGGAAGTAGAGCTATGTGTGTGTGTGTGTGTGTGGGTCTCAGTGTTGTTCCGGCCATATGTTTTTCAGTGTGTGCATGTACTGTATGTGTTTGCATGTATCTCTGCATGACTTATTCTGCTGTGGTTTGGCTTCATTCGGAGTCTAACCACAGGATTATTCCACTGCCCTCCTACAATCATCCTCATGAAGCCCCTCAGTGCTGTTCCTGGATCAGCTGTGCCGTCTGAAACACAATGCTTTAAAAGCAGTTCAGACGGAGCGGTCCGAGTCTAGATCAGCGTGGCGGCTCTGCTCTCTGTTTCGGATGTGGTCTTCATGTGAATCAGATGCCTGGATTGCATTAGCATTCGCAGATGACCAGACTTGAGGTTTCGGGAATTAATGCGTTCATAAAAAAGAATTCAGCAGAACTGAAAACATATGGGAACTTCTGGACAAAGATCATTAGAGGGATTTCCAAAGCGAGTCTGGAGTTTCCCTGTGAGACTAAAGAGGTGATTTCAACAGGTGTGTGTATCAGGAGACCCTCTTTTTGGACTAGAGTGGAAAATCACTCAAGGGATGTTTTAAACAAACATTCGGCATTTTAAAAATGTTACATTATACAGTGGATTTCAGCTTGTTTTGCTTGTTTAGGTACAACAGTACAAAAACCATTCATCATACAACAATACATACATTTCCCTTTACTATAGCAAAAAGAAACATTCAGGATTAAGGTCAAAGTATTTGTTTTTAAAGATTATGCCTATGGGAACATGGGATCTAAGAGGAAATACAATTAAAATTTCAATAAAATTAAATGTTTTATTTAATATGTTGGAAAAAAACAACACATTAACAGACTTAGAATATGTGATGACGATGCAATTTGGTTTAAATGCATTTGATTAGTGTATTGTGTTTATTGAAATAAATTACAATTGTTACATTTCAAAAGCAGAATTTATTGGACATTCCATTAAACCGGAGGGATACAGCTGGAAGCAACGTTTCGAAATCTTCGAAACAAAATACTACAGATGACTTCAAAACGGAGATTTGGCTTAGAAAATGAATTCAGAAATACAAAGAGGTTCTGCAAAACTTACTATTAGTGTTTGAAACACTGGAAGAGGAAGACCTTGATCTCTGAGAGACACACTTTAAACAGTTCAGACAGTCTAAACATGAACCTGCTATATTGATATGCATCACAAATACGTGATTGTGGCTCTGCGGAGGTGAAGAGGAACAAGAGCGATCATTAACAGGAACAAAAAGAGTATTTATTCCAGCATTTGGTCCATAGCTAGACTCACCAAACTCAATACGTGATGCTGAGTAATGAATATGACCCGCTGACAAGATCTGAAAGAGGTAGAGCTCTACGATTCTCTAGGACTGTGATCAAGTTAAATAAAAAAAGATATGGTGCTTCACTAGTATTGTTAAGGTAAATCTGACAAAACCTCCTAAAACATTTCACCCCAAAATCAAATGAAATCAATTACATGTGAAAGAAAATGAAGCCTATTTTATAGATATTTTCTATTATTTATGACATCTAGCACTTGAGCACAACCCCAAGTCTCTTTTACAGCATTACACTAAAAACCTGTAACACCGAATTTGTTATACTACATCTGTGTCATTTGAGGGAGCAAATTTATTCCTTTAAAATGTGTGGTTTATTTCAAAATGTGCTCAACCGTCATAAATTAAATACAAAAAACAGCTTCACTTTCTTTATGCAATTTTTCTTTTTTTTATATATTTGGCTGTGCATAATAAGCTGAGAGTGGAGCACGCTCAGAGACACCTGGATAGAAACAGAAACATTCATAATGGTTTTGTTTTTTGCATGCAAGTGTTAAGGCTTCCGGTCGCACTATGAGTCGCACCCACGGTCAATGTTGTGTATCTTTACTCCAAACGAAAGGCAGAATCAAGGGTTTGCACACAGAAATCATTTCACATCCACAGACAGACGTGATAACAGCTTCCTGAGATCTGCTGGTTTAAGCGGCCAGGCGTTGAGCGGCCAGTTCCTCGGCATCGTCGCGGTTCTCGTGGATGTCCGCCAGCGTCCGAACGAAGCGGGTCCATTCGTCGCCCCGCGGGACTGCGATTTGCTTTGGTGGAAAAGAGAGAGAAACATAATACAGAGCATTTTGTAAAGAGGTGTGAGTCTGTTGTGGATTGTCAGAGTGGACTGACCCCATCTCGTCTTCTAGTGACCTCCGTGGCCCCTGAAGGGTGCTGTTAGGGCCCCTCTCTGACAGACACGTAATTGTAGTGTGTGTCATATTTAGAGGCTCGGAGTGGGCTTTTTTACACGACCGGAGCGAGTGAGAAGGTGTTTTACAGTGTAGCAGGTCTGTGATGTGTCTTAAAGGGACAGTCCACCCAAAAATTAAAATTCTGCCATTGATCACTCACCCTCATGTCGTTCTAAACCCGTTTAGATATTTGTGATGAAATCCGAGAGCTCTCTGAAGCTCCCATAGACAGCAAGGATCCACAGTTAATTAAGTGAGTTAATTAATGACAGGGTTTTTATTTTTGGGTGAACTGTCCCTTTAAGTAAACTCTACTGTCTTACCTCGCCGACGTCGTAAATGTGGATCTGTCCCTCGGAGTCACCCACAGCGATCTCTCTGCCCGATTGAGACCAGCGCAGTCTGTTCAGAGCGGGACTGCCTTCCACCGACACGCTGGCAGTGGGCACCTGCACACACACACACACACACACACACACACACACACACACACACAATCAGTATCTGACACATCCGCATTATACAGAGAGAGTTTGTGTAACACACATGAGAAGCGGATTCATCACTTCCAAGCTGAGATTTGAAAGTAACTGGTTGTCAAACATGTTGAAGTATGATGCCTTGTTGCAAATTTGGACTCAAACTAGCAATGAGTAAAACATGCAGAATAACCCTGCAGCACAAGAGCAGTCATAAGTGGCACAGGGATATCTGTAGCAATAGCCAACAGTGCATTGTGATGTACATGGGTCAAAATTATAGATTCTTCTTTCATGCCAAAAATTAATTAAGTATAGACCATGTTCCATGAAGATATTTTGTAAATGTCATAAATATATAAATATATCAAAATGTCATTTTTTTTTTAAATCAGTGATATGCATTGCTAAGAACTTCATTTGGACAACTTTCAGGCATGTGATCAGCTAGAGACAAAAAAGAAGGAAAATTTGACCACAGCCCAAGCCACGCCCACAAGCCACGCCCCCAGCACTCGTTATTAAAAATATATATTTTAGCACTTTAAAAGATATATCTCATATTGTAAAATTACATGCTGTCCTGTAAAAAAAACAAAAAGCAGCATTTAATAATCATGACAGCAATATAATAATATGTTATAATAAAGTACTATAATATATTATGATAAAGGTATATAGAATTGTTATTATTATTAAAGTACCTACCAAAAGTTTGGAAACATTACAATTATTAATGATTAATAATTAAATAAAATATAATAAAATAAAATGAAATAAAATATAATTTTTTTAATTGATTTATATTATATTATTTTAATGCAAATGAGTTATACTTCAAACTATTTGAATCTAATTGGGTACACTGTTTGTTTTATAAAACTGACTGCAAATTTACACTTCTCAGTCAGTTCAGTGCTGGATCAAAGCTTGATTATGAGTTCAGACAGTTATTGTCAACACTAAATGTGTCGGTGATATTTCATGCTTGACCTCGGTGTCGTTGTTGAGGTTCCACAGGTCGACGCGTCCGAGTCCGTCCACACAGGCGAAGAGGGTGGGATGCACCGGAGACCACATGACGTCGTACACATAATCAGAGTTGTCCTCAAACGAGTACAGCGGCTTGTTACTCTACAGCAGAGAGAGGAACAGCGTCAGCTCAGAGACTCGTGACTGGGAGGGTTATGGATGCTGTGCTACCTTGGTGCTCCAGAGTTTAACGGTCCAATCGAACGAGGCGGTCAGGAAGAGATGAGAGAAGTCTACAGGTCCTGCAGCTGTGTGACAGTCAATGCCTGTGATTGGACCGTGATGCCCCTCAAACATCTCACTGATACCTGCTCGACTGCTCACACACACACACACACACAGAGAATGAGCAGCATCTCAGCATGTCTCCATCAGTCAGTTAACACACACACACACACACACTGCTGAGAGACGCTGAGTGTGTGTGTGTGTGTAGAGGATCAGACGCTCACAGCATCACCAATGAAGAGGAAACACTGACTCTCTCATCACAGCACACACAAACACACTGACTACACTCTGCTTTTCATATTTCTGATATGACAACTTGTGCTCGAACGTTCAGGATCTTCCAAAGTTTAGAGACAATGCAATATAAGATGATGTTCTAACTGTTTCAGTAAAGCTCTGTGGTCACAGAGAACAGCATACATTTATTATTAAGAGAAATCCAATAATAATGTCCTAATTAAATATTTATTAACTATTTACTTACAGTTGATTGATTCAATATAAACTGCACCATTCAAAAGTTTGAGGCATGTTAAATTAAGGATCTTATTCTAACCAAGGCTGTATTTATTTGATAAAAAAAAAAAAAAAAAATTGTGAAATATAAATAATTGTTTTCTCCTCAAATAGAAACTGTTTTCCTTTGAAAAGTAATTTATTCCTTTGATGGCAAAATGTAGTTTTCAGTAGTAACATTACAAATGTTTGTACTGTCACTTTTGATATATTTAATGCATCCTAAATTAATAAAACTATTATTTCTTAAAAAAAAAATCTCAGTAACCCCCGACTATTGAATGGTAGTATACATAAACAATTACTATATATCAATAAATAAAATAATACAAAAAAGATAAGAATATATTTTTCTATAAATGCGTAAAATATATTTTTTTTATAATTTTATATTCGATTTATCAGATATTTTTATTAATTTATAATAAATAAAATATAATTAAAAAAAACTTTTTTTTTATTCCACAGTTCTTACATAAACTAACTTGATGTAAAGCATGTTTGCCAAACATAGATGACACGAGTAAGATTTTTAGGTCAAAGGGTTAAATTCTCACTAATAACAAACCATTAACTACAACTTCTGCCTCATACACTCCTAATTTGCTGCTTATTAACAGTTCGTAAGGTAGTTGTTAAGTTTATTGAATAGGATTAGAAATGCAGAATATGTATTTAACACACAGTCATATGTTAATGATATGCATGCTAATAAGCAGCTAGTTAATAGTGAGAACTGGACCCTATACTAAAGTGTTGACTAATTTGTTGTAATAGCACTAATACACTGAATGTTACATACACAATATCCAGCTTCACTGTTAAAATGTAGCAATTGTTTTGCAATAACAGCATCGTGTGTGTGTGTGTGTGTGTGTGTGTGTGTGTGTGTTACCTGCCATGCCGACAGGCTGTGTAGACCGATCCATCCTCACTCCCCACCACGAAGTTATTAACGTCACCCAGAGGGAAGGACATGGAGGTGACCGCAGCTGATTTAGACTGCTTGAACACCAGCTCCATACTGTCCTGAACACACACACACACACACACACATCAATAACACCACAGCATCAGCCTCTTCCACAGATTAGCCAGCGCTTTACCAATCACTAACATCTGACTCTGCGGTCTGGCAAATGTTTGTGGAAACTCGAGGGCGAGCAGCATGGAAGAGCACTTCTGATGCCGACGGATTCACCTCAGCAAGATTTGTGCACAACATTCACTGTTTTGACTGGTTGAGTAAGCAAGTCGCTGTCTTTGAGCGTGATATTCAAACTCTGGAGCCATGAAGGCACATTTGAAGGGCATTGTGGGCACCTGTGGTTGAGAGAGCATGTCCAGACTCCAGGAGCACATCTTTCCGTCAGTGGAGATGCTGATGAGGTTGTGAGCGTTCTGTGTGCCGACCACATTCACACAGTACACTGGGTGCTGCGCGCAGGAGAAACACAAATTAAAAACACTAAAACAAAGCAGAAAAAATGTCCAGTTTGGCGTGTGAACGTCACGTACCGTGTGCGCCGCGGCAGAGAGAGGCGTCCTCTGGACAGGGGTGCGTCTGTTACTTCGGTTGTCCCACAGCACGATCTGTCCTGAGTAAGTGCCACCCACAACCAGGTTGGGATGAAACTTTGCAAACGTTGCAGACATGACAGCAGACTAGAGGAGCGAGAGAGACGGAGATAATTACTCAGTCCTGCTGGACAAAACTAATTATTTCATGCTAAGTATTCTACAAATACTTAATAAAAAATGAACCGGTAAGTCTGCTAATTTGAAGCAACTAATTTTATGCTTAATGCACTTTAATTGTGCAGAAGTAGTGCTGAAGTCCAACTAAAGATATGCTGAAGTACATTTGATTGTGATGAAGTAGAACTACTGCGAGTATATGCACATAATATATATATGCATACATTGACCGATATTGTCTTAAGATCATATAACCATCATCAATAGTGACATTAAAACACATGTTAGGCTTAATATTAAGAAATGAGCATTGTGCACTAGTACTCCTAATAAAGTTTAGTTATAATTATTAAATCTTAAAAAAGTCTTGAGCAATGTGTCAGTATAGTTAAAATCTATTAACACATTTACTAAGTAGGATACAAGTGATTTTAACTTTTAATTTTCATTCAACTGCAAAACACAAAGATATTTTAATGAAAGCTGAGAGATTTTTGCTCCTTAGAAGTTAATTTCAAGTTCTGATGCTTGGAGGAACAGAAATCTGTCAGGCTGTGTTAAAAATCTCTTAATTTGTGTTTGTAGATAAATTACAAAACCCACAAATAATATACAAATTAAATAATAATAAAAAAAAAAAAAATAATAAAAAAAAAAAAAAAAAATATATATATATATATATATATATACACACAAATGTCATGCCAATAAAGCAACTTTTAAGGGTTTGGATGGAATCATGTGAAGGAGAGCAAATGATGGGTTTTCATTTTTAGGTGAATTAACCCTTTAAGTACTCACACTTTCCTCAAATAAGAGTTAACCAGCCCAAACACACTCAGCAGAAACATGGAAAAAGTAACAACTTCACACCTCTTTGAGTGTGTGTGAATACTGTTCAAGTTTTTCCACGTGCATGTGTGTGTGTTTATATATGTGTGTGTGTGTGTGTGTGTGTGTGTGTGCATCCGTTGCCAAGGGTGGCACATGTGGTTCTACTCAGGCCGTCCCAAGCAGATCACCTCAGGCCAAACACACAGCCAACACTGAACACACACACACACACACACACACACACACACACACACACACACACACACACACACACACAGATCAGGGGAAAACATCCAAAAGAAATTCTGTGCTGTTTGTAATGCAGCATTATGGCCAGAAGAATTTAAAATCTGTGGGATGAGATGACCATATATTTTATAAAAATCATTGTACATTCTCATTTTGTATGCTCTTATTTTCATCTATTTATATATTTAAATAAAAAAAAATAAAAAAAGATATTAGTGTGGATCGCTTTCCTGCACGTGTAATGTAAGATTTAAACAAATCTCTTCTCATTTATAAACAAAATTATGCAAAAATAAATAAATAAATACATACTAACACGATAACTTTTTATTAATATATAATATACTTTAACATGGTTTGAAAACGATTAATTTCCGAATGTTTTATAAGCTCAAGTTAAAACTGACCTGAGGAATGCAAGAGGTGTAAACAGATTTTAATTTACCGGCTCTACACGTATAGTTAAACACATTTAAACCTGAGCTTGTGAATGAATCACATTTAGATAATGTTGATCTAAACCTGAATATCATTCATTGTTACATATAACAGTGATATTAGACAATGTTTTATTTATTTGTTGCAATGCAATGAACATTTAGAGATATGATTAAATATGGTTTTACGGTATGAAAAAGAGAAGCTTGAACAGTATTCAAAACCTCTTCTTTTGTGATCCACGCAAGGAAGAAGTCATGGCTTTGTGATGACATCATATGTGTGTGTGTGTGTGTGATACCGAGCGGAAGAGAGGATGGAAGGAAGTCCGTCTGCAGGCCACCCGTGAGATCTCAGGCCGGTGTGTAGGTGTTTGTATATGACAGTCATGTTACGTGGGATCTTTCAGGAGGTGTGTGCACGAGGAGGAGTGAGAAGTCAGTCGTTGCTGATTAAAGACAGGCGTGTGTGTGTGTGTGTGTGTGTGTGTACCTGACAGTGGAAGACATACTCCGGTGTGGTCTTCTTGTATTTCATGTTCCAGACTAAAGCCACTCCATCGGGCTCATGCGGGGCTTCCTCGTTGTTGTTGTAAGAGGCGACCAGCAACTCTGGATACTGTCAACACACGTGTACAGGTCAAGAACTAGACTTTATACTACATAACAAAACATTTGCCTTCCAGCATCAAGTCTGACTGCAGCTTTTTCTGACCGACAAGCATCCACGTGTATGTGTGTACTGATGTTTTCATTCATTCATTTTTTGGACTACCCGTAACAAACATGCATGAAAAAACAGCTTTAAAAAACTGCCATTGGGACAAAACATATATTTTTTAATACTGATCATTCAAAATGCAAACTAAATGCTACATAAAATTATTTACTCATAATTTACCCTTACATTGTTCTAAACTGTTTCTACGGGGCAATAATGTAACATAGAAGGTAATGGAGCCCTTTATACATTGTCGTGTATCTTTAGAAATAAATAATGGACAAACGGAGTCTTTAAACGCCTCAGATGTAAAGTTATTCGCTGTCAAAGTGACGCCAAAATGAATGGAAGTCAATGGGAATACTAACGCAAGTGAAGTTCTGCTACAAGATGGCGGCACGCGGTCGACTTCAACTTCCGGTCGACTTCTTTGCCGTCTGGTGACACACTGGCTGCGTGGCGTGAGCGTGTATTGTTGTCTTCACGACAACAATATCTATACTTCATGTTGAGCATAAATATAAAGCCTACTGATAAAGGACACCGTCAACAGTATTGACGGCAAAATAGACTACGTATGTGCAATATGCCAGTGTGTCAGGTTTTCAAAAGGCATCACGCGAGTGTGAACATCACTACAACTAGGAAAAAAACGATTGTAATTCAAACGCAGCTCCCGTAGGCATTTAAACAGACCTTTGCTCTTAATTCTGATCGGTCCAACGCAATAACGAAATCTGACCAGGACTAAAAACTGAAACGGTTCATGCTGCACTGTAATCATAGTTATTTATTTATATTTTTCATTATATTTTATTATAGCATATTGGTTTGAGACTGAGAGTATTTTATTTAGTGGAGAACTTTGCAGCAGTATTTTATTTCTTTTTTTATATATATATATATATATATATTTATATATTACTGGCCCCAAATTTGAATGCTATTGTATATATTACAATACAATGAATATAAAAGCTTCACATTTAAATAAATAAATAAATAAATAAATTAAACCACGCTGAAATATTTTATGAGAATCAATATTTATATTTGAAATTTTGAAATGTTTGGTCACGTACCTGTGGGGACCAATCCAGACAGGTCACCACTCGCTGTTTGGACCAGCGATCATCAACAAACTTCCTGTTTAGAGACAGTTTGGTCCCAGCCTGCATCTCACTAGACACACACACACACACACACACACACACACATCAAGCACTGCACATGAGCTGGTTTGTGGTTTGGTTTAGGTGAGTAGGGCTGACTGTTACCCCTCCTTCTCCTCCACGTCTCGGCCGCTGTAGTCGAAGAGAACATCCACGTGTTCGGAGAGAGCGCGCTCCACGATGCGTGTGCTGTGATCGAAGAACTCCATGAACTCCTCCGAGTGCAGGATCTGCAGCTTCTCCTCCTCCGTTAGCTCATGAGGGGGCGCTACACTCACAGACAGACAGGAAACATCCCCAGGTGTGTCACCGGATCAAACTAACTGCATTCATGCATCAGAATTACTACACTCTTCATTCTAGTGGTTGACAAATGTTCCAAAGCATTTCATTAAACACTGATTATTTCTCCATAACTGCATGGCTGTGAAGCAGTTCCAGGTTTGTTCCAGTCTATCCAGTATTTAACTGTCAGTATTTGACATATTCCTAACATTACACTAAAAACGGACACACTTCATTTTAAGGTCCAATTCTTGCTATTAAAAACCATTAACTATGACTTTTGCCTCAATAACCTCCTAATTTGCTGATAATCAATAGTAAGGTAGTAGTTAAGTTTAGGTATTAAGCAGGAATAGGGATGTAGAATATAATCAAGCAGAATATGTGCTTTATAAGCACTAATAAACTGTCAACATGTTAATAACAGACATGCTAATAAGCACCTAATCAACAGTGAGAATTGGTCCTTATACTAAAGTGTTTCCCTAAAAATCTGATTTCTGTGACAAATAGACAGTATTAGAAAATATTAAGATAGTACATCAATGACAGTAAAGTAACAGTCATGAATTACACTGGAGTCGGCAGGACGCTGTACATGAGGTGTGTTCAGTACCTTCCTCGTCTTGTTTCTCTGCTGGTTTCTCTTTCTCTGTCTCGACCTCGGGCTGCGGGGGGGCGGTCTCTTCCTCCTCATCTTCCTCTGCAAGAGGAAGATCACAAACATCAGCATAATTCACACAAGAGCTGCTGAACTCTTATTATAGGGCCCATATTACTCGGGCTATCACTGGGTTAATAGTATTTTCAAAATGTATTTGTTAACTGTGGGTTACTTGGTTTTAAACAACTCTTTGTGACATCACAGCACTGCATTCCTTCTAATTTTACAATTTGGATCCAGAATTCATTGTTAGTAAAATCAACATTTATAGAACAACACCTATTTAGTGTTCAGCAACTTGGCCTGAGCACAATACCAACTATCAGTCAGCCAATAGAAATAGAAATCATTAACATATGTAAATAACCTCTTAAAGGTACAGTAGCAAAAGCAGCCTTTTTAATTCTAAGGGTCAGAATTGGATTTTCATGACGTTTATCTCTAATGCACGTCATGAAAAACCAAAATTATTTAGTTTTTGATTAAAAGAAACATTTAAAAGAGAGATTTTTTTTTTTAATGAAGTCACTGTAATCTAAAGGGTGGGAAATTTACCCTCACTTTTACTTATCAACCATAGAGGTTAAATTAAAGCTAACACTTACCTGCCATTTTCTCTAAATAAAATATATATATAAAATATCTAACTATATGAAGTGTATCAAAAAACATGCAATGAGCATTTATAAAATGCGACTGATTCTTATAAGAGCCTCTGTACCTGAAACTGAACAAACACAATATATCTATGAGTGTAAGATAAACAAATGACCATCAGTGTGTTAAAAGAACCAACCTTATAGCAGGTGACAGATGTTAAGTTCACCCTGATTCCCCATTAACATAAAATAATCAGGACTGTGGAAGGATTTGCTTCATCTCACTGGTTCTGATTAATATAAATAGAATTAGTGGGGGAACAAAATCGAATTAAACCAGCCAACAAATTCCTGAAACCCAGTGAATAAGTGACAAGTCAATGACTGCTAACAACCTGTTTAGTCTGTTCAAATGCCCAAGAACAGCCTGGAGTGTGTGTGTGTGTGTGTGTGTGTGTGGACATATCTACATCCCAGAGTCCGTACTTTCTATAATCTACAGGGGGCTACACTGTCACCGAGGTCTTAACCTACAGCCCGTAAAACAGACTCCTGGTGTAACTGAGAGAGGGACTATTGAGCAGCGCATCCCACACACACACACACACACACACACACGCAGGGCAGCAGGTGCCAGCGGCTGAGACAGATGACGGCTGTGTGTGTGTGTTTTAGGCAGATGGTTTTGCTGCGTTTGTGTGTGTGGTGGCACAGGGATGGCACAGGGGTTTCTGCCTGACTGCTCTTAGTCAAGACTCTCTCCGGATACACAAGTCTGTGCAATTAGAGAGTCGGCAGGGGGTCCAGGGACCGCTATTCACCCCCAAACATGAGCAGCTAAATGAAGCTGCTGCCCTGACCAGCTGTAAGCCACACACGGCTCATCTCTGACAATACTCTACCAATGAGGCCTGAACAAATGTAAGGCTCAGGGAAACATTTTTTTAGAAAGGATGTTACGAGAATAGGTCCCTAAATGGAATGTTTCTATTTATTTGCATTCATACCGTTCTGAATCCGTACGACTTTCTTTTCTAAGAGGAAAAGAAAAGGAGAACAACTGAAAAAAAATCTTGGCCCTCTATTCAGTATAATAAAAATAGAAAAAGGGACCCGGTGTGAACATGGCACTAAAAAACACACACAAAAAAGCAGTAAAGTTGGATGATTTGGGGAAAAAGTAAAATTTGTGAAAAGTTTACAGGTTTGGAGCTTTACTAATAATAATTAGTGGCCGACCGATATATCGGCAAGACCAATATATCAGCCGATATTTGGCATTTATCATCGCATGTTCTCTGCATGACTGTCGGTTTGAGTAAACTGAATTGAAACTTCATAATTTCAAATTATGCTGCACGTATTCATGCCATTTTCTCTGTGTGCTGTATGTAAAATGAGGGTTACCCTGGCTTTATTTGAAAAAATTATTTCCAATGCACACAAACTTTCCAGAATACTCAGTGCCCTGTTGGTTACAGTGTTTACTTCCTTTTTAATAATATTTTTATTAAATATTTATTTGTGAAAAAAATACTTTGTCATGTAAAGTATAGGTATGTTTATTTTACAAATGTACTTTTTAATCCATTGTCAAAATTATTTCAAAATTTCAATTTCTTAAATATTAATGTCAAATTATTTCAAATTTCTTAAATATTAAATTAGTAAAAAATTATATTGGCATCATATCGGCTATCAGCCCCTTGTTTTTCAAATTATCAGTTATCAAAAATAAATAAATAAATAAATAAATAAATAAATAAATAAATATTAGGGGTGTAACGGTTCACAAAATTCACGGTTCGGTTCGATACGATACGATACACTGATGTCACAGTTCGGTATGGTTCGGTACGTTTTAGATACAGCAAAATGTAAAAACATCTCAACTTTTCAGAATGCCGCAAGCGCACTGCGGGTCATGTGACAAGAACTAACCAATCAGCTTCATCCTTTCCCGTAACAACGTTGAAAGCTCAGCCAAGATGAAGGAACAGCTGATCATAGTTGTATATGGATTGCCATTTTGAAATAAATTTAGTAGCAGAGCTACTGCAAGCAATTTTTAGAGCTTCAAATCCATTTATCCTTTGCTGAAATTTTCGCATCTCATGGAGAGAGCACGTCATTGTTGCTTAGCAAAGACTGACTCCTCATGAGCGCTTCTGCCCGAGCGCTTTGGAAAGAAGGAGAAAGCGGCACGACTAGCGTTTTCCACGTGTTTTTAGGCACTATATATGAATGGCCCCTAAGGCGCCCGCTCACTCAGTACGCGCTGAAGGCTCGTTGCAAAATGTCTAATGCATTTAACAGACCAGAAATAGAAGATCCTCCAATAACCAACAGGTCTGGTGTTTGGGTGCACTTTGGATTCCCTGTCAGCTATAATGGTGTACCGGTGTCTAAATGCTGCGGGGATAGTTTGTTGCATGTATGTTTCTCCTTTTTTTCGTCTTTTCCCAGATACTGACACAATAAGGTGATGTCGGCGTAAATGAGTTGACATGTTTCAAGTATTACCGCTGGTGTTTTTTTTTTTTTTTTTTGTATTCCCGCTGGTGTAGCAGATGCGACATACCATTGTTTTTTTTATCCACCACTCTCTTGCCATCACCATTATAGCTTAAAGGGAATCCAAAGTGCACCCAAACACCAGACCTGTTGGTTATTGGAGGATCTTTTATTTCTGGTCTTTTAAACGCATTGGCTATTTTGCAACAAGCCTTCAGCGCATACTGAGTGAGCGAGCGCCTGACTGAGTAGCCTAACATAAACATATAACTATAAGTTGGTGTTTTTTTTCTTCTTCGGGCATGTCAGGGGCGTTGCCTGTTACGTCGTTTGGGTTATTGGGCTACCTTGTTGAACGCATATCATTATATTTCTCTTTTTTTTTTATATATATATATATATATAATTAATTAGTCCAACGAACCGTTCGGAATATATAATGCGTACCGCCTACCGAACCGAAAGCCTCGTACCGAACGGTTCAATACGAATATATATATATATATATATATATATCGGTCGACCACTAATAATAATTACTTAAAATATGAAACAAAATAAATACCTTACAGGTGTAAAGGTGTACCTTTTAAGAAGTAGCGCCCCAGTTGCAGTTTTCTAATTTTTTGTTTGAGTGTAGTAAAAATCGCAACATAAAAAATATACAATAAATAATCATTTAATAATAATAATAATTGTAATTTAAAGAACAACTATAAAATTCTAATACTAATATTTATCTTAATTTCTTAATAATTAAAAGTATAAAAAAAACTAAAAACTTTTATTTAAATCACCAAACTTAAAGCTTTTGTTGACAACAGCTGGTTTATAAGCACTTCTCATGATAAGTTTTGGAAGATGATCGGCACATGTTGTGTTTCCAAATGCATGTTCTATCTATGCACACAACTCACAGCACACAAATGCATGTGGAGCAGCATTTACTGCAAACAGAGACACTGAATGCAACAGGTCATGAGCTGCTTATGTGTAAAACAATGCACTCCCATGCTTTACTCTGAAATATGCAGTTCATGTTCAACATTAAACTGCATTCTTTGTGCACTAAGACATATCCTGATTTCGGATTTATTTTTGATTAGCCACTGACTTGCATTTTATGAATTACCAAGGACCACAGTTTCAGCTAAAATCGTATTTATTGTTCAAATCAAGAAAAGAAAGTCACCAACATATTGGATGGCCTGAGCGTAATTTAACTTAAAAAGAGTAATTTAACAGCAAATTTTCATTTTTTGGTGAACTATCCCTATTATACATTAGCTCATCTGTTTGAAACTGGCAGACAAATCAAATAGAAAATAGTTTATATCCTTGTAAATATGGATATTTTTGGAAATCATTTTGCTACAGCCGTGTGATGCGTTTTTTAATATGGATACACTTTTTTTAACTACTTTTGGACTGTTGAACAAAAACACCATGCCATTATAAAGCTTGGAAGAGCAATTCGTCTGAAAGCAGATATTCATATACACCTAGGATGCCTTGAGGGTGAGTAAAACCTTTCATTTTTGGGGTGAACTAACCCTTTAATGTAACTTCTGTAGTCGATTTCAAATGGGCAAAGTATCTTCAATATTTTCTTCACACAAAACTGACCTCAGGACACTTTGGATATAATGCTACATTTTAAGACTTTTATAAGTCACACTATACAGAAAAAAACATCTAGGATATTCATCAAAGATCTCGTCCAATGACAATAAATAATGAAATCAATTTTAATTTTTGTTAAAATTATTCCTTTAATTTCCCAACAAACAGTCATATTCGATAATGAAAATGTGGTTCGTCCATACTAATGGCAGCTTTTTGCATGACCAGAAAAACTGGTTTTAATAGAGAGTGAAATCGCCCTTTCCTGAAATAATCAAAATGATAATGTCATCTGTCAGATTTTACATCAGAAACATTTCCACGGCTCTCTCAGGAAGGACCGGGTTTGAAGAAAGAGAGAGAGAGAAAGAAAGAGAGAGATAGAGAGAGAGAGAGGGAAGGAGGAGCGAGTGGTGGGGGTTCGCTCTGATGAGTTTATGGAGTCGTTCTGATGACACGGGCCATCTCGCCGTGCCGGGCACGTACTCAGCAAGGACAGAGGAGAGAAGGTTAAAATCTCTCCTTTCAAGGGCCTCAATCAGGCTCGGAGGAAAACAGTAATCAGTGTCTTTCAGTCCAGGAACCGAACGCAGCGAGGCCCTTTCTCCGCCAGCCAGACCCGAGCAATCAACCTGCCAGGCATTAGCAGCGGAAAGACAATCTGAAAATAAGGGGTGTAATGCACCTGCCAGCAAAAATGCCCATTTGGAAAAAAGCAAGTGATTCTGGTGACCCCACTGAGGGGAGGAGAGAGAGAGAAAGAGAAGGAGAAAAACATTTAACAGAATTCACCCTGATGGCAGATCCCCTTCCCATCACACCTCATCTCAAACCAGCAGCAATTATAGCTTTTGTATCCCTCAAGAAATAAAAGCTTTTTGCGGGGGAGGGCATAAGCAGAGAAAGAAAGAGAGCGGCCGATAATCGGCAGGCTTTGTCAAAGGACAATGTATTAATGCAAGCACCCCATGGGGTCAGAGGTTGTTCGAGAACAAGACTAATGCTCTTTGATGTCCTCTGCAGGTGCACGGAGTACGACGGACGCCCACAGAAAAGGAGACGCAGAGAGACCTCTGAACACTGACTTCCATGTTTGTGCTTGTGAAAGAGGCCCAGGCAAACCTCGGCTCTGTGAATAAAAGTCTGGTACTCCAGAGCAACCCAAAAAAGTGGTTTCGTGATGGGCTTTACAGCTGGAAAACAAAACAAAGAGATGTGTGCAGCTCTCCTCCAGTCGCATCCTCATCCAGAGAGGAAGTTCAGTTGAACAGATCAATAAAGATCAATGTTCAACGGCGCTTCTGAAATTCAAATGCACATTTAGACACTGGATTTGATTGCTTTAATATACCTCTAAAGCATAAGTTGTAGCCACTGCTATTCAGCATATTTTCAATGCCAAAATCCAGTTATTTCAATAGGAGTCCCCAAGATTTGGTGTTCCACGTACAGACAGATTAGTTGGTTTCACGGAATCGTCAGGTTGAGAGTTGCAAGACAGTTGCTTGTTTTAAATGTAACTTTGGTCTTTCCTACATTGCATACATTATGTATTGCCAAAACTTAGCTAATGTGAAATGTACATTTCACAAGCACCTGAACAGATTGAGACAATTTATGCCCCATAGTTTTTTGTGAAGGCATTATAAACAAATACACCTCTAATGCCCAAAAACGCTGTCTTAAGGTGTGGCCGTTAACATCAAGATATTTCAGTTGGAATCCCCAAGGTTTGGTATTCTGCATACAGGCGAAAAACTTCTTTCAGATTTTGCAAGAGGTTCAGTTCTTACAAGAACCAGGAAGTATGACCATATTAGCCCGGTCCTGTTATCGCTGCACTGGCTCCCTATCAAACATCGTATAGATTTAAAAATATTGCTTATTACTTATAAAGCCCTGAATGGTTTACATTATAATCCTCTACGTCCGCTACGTTCTCAAAACTAGAATATCAAAATCAACTGCGGGCGGCAGATCCTTTTCCTAAACTCTGGAATAACCTACCTAACATTGTTCGGGAGGCAGACACACTCTTGCAGTTAAAATCTAGATTAAAGACCCATCTCTTTAACCTGGCATACACATAACATACTAATATGCTTCTAATATCCAAATCTGTTAAAGGATTTTTAGGCTGCATTAATTAGGTAAACCGGAACCGAAAACACTCCACATAACACCCGATGTACTTGCTACATCATTAGAAGAATGGCATCTACGCTAATATTAGTCTGTTTCTCTCTTGTTCCGAGGTCACCGTGGCCACCAGATCCAGTCTGTGTCCAGATCAGAGGGTCACTGCAGTCACCCGGATCCAGTACGTATCCAGACCAGATGGTGGATCAGCACCTAGAAAGGACTTCTACTGCCCTGAAAGACAGCGGAGACCAGGACAACTAGAGCCCCAGATACAGATCCCCTGTAAAGACCTTGTCTCAGAGGAGCACCAGGACAAGACCACAGGAAACAGATGATTCTTCTGCACAATCTGACTTTGCTGCAGCCTGGAATTGAACTACTGGTTTCGTCTGGTCAGAGGAGTACTGGCCCCCAACTGAGCCTGGTTTCTCCCAAGGTTTTTTTCTCCATTCTGTCACCGATGGAGTTTCGGTTCCTTGCCGCTGTCGCCTCTGGCTTGCTTAGTTGGGGTCACTTCATTTACACCGATATCATTGACTTGATTGCAAATAAATTCACAGACACTATTTAACTGAACAGAGATGACATCACTGAATTCAATGATGAACTGCTTTAACTATCATTTTGCATTATTGACACACTGTTTTCCTAATGAATGTTGTTCAGTTGCTTTGACGCAATGTATTTTATTTAAAGCGCTATATAAATAAAGATGACTTGACTTCAGTTGGTCAAATGAAATCAGCCAGCTGACCAACAGATAGTTGGTTATTTTAAATGTGACTTCAGCGTTTCATACATTGCATACATTACATATGTTATGCCTAGGAAATTTTGCCAACAATTGGTAATGTGACTGCACATTTAACAAGCAATTTATCAGATTAAGTAAATTTATGTCCCATTATTTTTAGTGAAGAAATTTACACAAGTTATCAAAATGCGGTCTTAAAGTGTTGTTAAATTTACTATTGTCTGGTTAATGCACACAGTCAAATTCCAGTCAATTGAAGTCTATGAGATCGGGAATTTTGCATACTGTATGGGCAAAATAAATCTCGCAAGACTTCAGAATAAGTATGGCAGACGATATGCAGGAATAAATTGCAATGATCGTGTTTGGAATGATTTTATACATGACACGTTGTATAAACATTCATACTGTTGCCACAAAATCAACAAGCTGATCCTCCATCTCTGCTGTCCACATCAATTTCCCTTTGTGCTGCGCCATGACTTCTTTCGTCTTCCATCATCTCGCTTTCTGATTGGATATCGTTTCATTTCACGTGATAATCTCCAGAGCGTGCAAGCGTTTGTCCTCGGGGTTCCCCACACACATCAGGATTTCTGATCATAAATATTAAACATGTTGAATATTTATGATTCGCGATCAGATTCGTACACTCTTAAGACATTACCTAGTTAGTGTGCCCTAAAAAAGTTCTTTAAAATACAATGAACACAGCGGAGGCTTTTCTACTATCCCTGTAATTATTGTGTGTAATTGACTGATAGCTGATGAATGATGAAATAAATGTGTTTAGGAGATGACGGACAATAGTATTCATTTAGAGATGCTTGGATCTGTGAAGAGCTGGGCTGAGGGTTCCTCACTTTAAGAGAGATGCTCTCCAAACGAGAGGCTTCTTGTGATTAGCATGGGATATTAACCCTGCCACGAGCACAAGGGCGATTAAAACAATCACTTTTAATTCAATTCCACACTCTCACAACCCCTGGTGCTCCAGCAAGCAGAGCTGTGGATCGGGCAGTAATACAAGTGATTCCCATCCGCACATCGCACGTCTTTTTGAATGTTTTCAATGCACACCATAAACCTGATGGAAGAAGCACAAGACAACAGCATCTAGATCTAAAAACCTTCAGACACACGGTCATATCAGGTCAGAATGCCACTTTAAAATATGCAACACAATTCAAGCAATGCACAGCAGCAATTGCACCGTATGAGGTGACTGTATGGTGTGGTTCGGTTTACACACCACTGATGCAAATATGCATCTTGAAAATGTAAGGCAGTCACTTTATTTATTGAATGCATGTGAATGTAACCGTATCCGGCCCTCAGCTGCAGCATTGACACCTGTATGTCCTGCTGCACACACCTCCTGACCTACACAAGCCTCTTCACCACAAACCACTCCATCAGTGAGAAAGAGAGAGAGTGAGGGAGATGGGGAAACCTCCCAATGTCACCCACAGTGATTTGTCATGTGCTGGAGGAGAGCGTGTGAGAGTTGATGAAATGATTATACAGTTGCAGGAATGGAAGGAGATTGTGTGTGTGTGTGTGTGTGTGTGTGTGTGTGTGTGTGTGTGTGTGCGTGTGTGTGTGTGTGTGTGTGTTGAGGAGAGCTTTCGGGCGGTCTGCAGATAAAAGTCAAAATTTTAACATACTGTGGGCTGGGGCGCAGTGACACCGCAGAGAAAAACATATCTCTAGATGTTTTTTCAGCCTTTGACAATGTGTAAATCTATCAATGTGTAAACTATTCTCACTTGAATTAAAAACACTTTTCACTGTAGGAATAGGAGGAATGATATTTAACTGTAATGATACCTAACAATAAAAAGTAATAAACAGCAATGTATAATTTACCGTTTTAAAGTCTAGGGTTGGTAAGATCATTATTATTATATATATATATATTTTTATGTTTTGCAAGTCTCTTAAACATTATCAAAGTCACATTAAAACAGAAACAGTGAAATATTAGTTTGATTTAAAACTTTTTTTTTTTTATGTAATTTATTTCTGTGATGTGCAGCTGTATTTCCAGCATCATTCCTCCAGTCTTCAGTGTCACATGATCTTCAGAAATCAGTCTAATATGATGCTATCATTCTAATCATTTCTGATTATTAATGTAAAATACTACATTAGCACTTAACATCATTAGCATTAGCGATTATTTTTAAATACTGCAAGATGAAATGTGATGTGGGGATGTCAGTGAATATTTGATAGCTGAAATGAATTCATTGAAACTGATTTGTGAACGTGAGTCAGTTACAGTTTTTGTGTTACTCCAATCAAAAGTGAGACTTATAATTACGCAGTTTTAAATGATGATTATTTCTCAATCCTAATGTGGGATGAGTCCACATACTTTTCTGCTTCAAATGGTTTTTTATTAGTTGAATTGCTCATCTTTGGTTTCGTAATCCTGTTTTTCAGTTGTTACAATAAAGAAACATTACTGGAGACTGATTCTCTTGAAAGATCAGGAAGATGAAGAGGAAGTAAGAGAACTGGAAGACATCTCTCTGAACTTTATTTGTGTGATAAAAATCAGTCCAGTGACCACAGTTTAGATCGTAACGTCTTACACACTTCTACTCTTCTACTTCTACTTATTATTTTATTGTTATGGATAATCGCTAACATCACATTCTATAAGACCAAACTGTCCAGTACTGATAAAGTCATGATATCCCTAAAAATAGATTACAACCCTAATTATCTCCTGCACAAACATCAACAGAACAGACATCACAGACACACACACACACACACACACACACACACACACACAAGCTAACATAAACGTCTGCAATCACACAAATCCTGACCTGCCTTTGGACACACACTCTCATATCTCCACTAACCTGATGCTCATTTCCTGTGCCCCTCGCTCCGTCTCTGTAATCGGATGTGTGTGAGAGAGAGAGTGTGTGTTTGTGTGTGTGTGTGTGTGTGAGAGAGAGAGAGAGAGAGAGAGAGTTTAATCTTGGCTTGACGTCTTATGTTTTTCGAGTCTCTGCAATTTTCCCTCTGCTTTCATCTCCATGTTTACTATACTCAGATCATTTCTGAAAAGGGTTACACACTTCTGATCTCTCTCTCTCTCTCTCTCACACACACACACACACACACACACACACACACACACACACACTTCTGAACAGCTCTCAGATCAGATGCACTCACCTGCCTCCTTCTCTGATGATTGACATGTGTCAGTCACGCTCCTTTCTACCCTGACCTGCATCTTCAGCGTTAAAAGAATTGGTTTCTACTAGTCTGGGAGATTTTTTTTTTTTTTTTTGCAATAAGCCAGACCATCTTTGTAAAATTATAACCTTTTGCAAATTAAATTCTATTCATTTCAGGGGAAGTTTCAAACTCATTTGCTATCACTGAAACAGTCACTGGCTGCTCTTCAATATAATTAGCCAATGCTAGTTTTCATGCTTTTGTTGATAAAAGATAATAACTGACATAGTAAATCAATACTGTTTTTGTTTTTTTTCGCTGCTGCTTAAAAAAAAATTACATTTAACAGCATTTTACAGAGAATCAGAAAAAAATAATCTATGAAATTAGGAAAAAGCACATTGCAATGTTTCTTCTGCTCATCAATGCTGCATTTATTTAATAGAAAATACAGAAGAAAACTGTAATATTGTGAAATATCATTGCAATTTAAAATAATTGTTTTCTTTTTTTAATATACTTTAAAATACATTTTATTCCTGTGATCAAAGTTGTGATTTTCAGCAGCATTACTCCAGTCTTCCGTCTCACACATGATCCTTCAGAAATCACTCAGATATGATGATTCATAATCAGTGATTAAAACAGTTTAATATTCTTTTGGAAAAAACAGCATTTATTTGAAATAGAAATATTTTGTAACAATATACACTGTTCAAAAGTTTGGGGCCAGTAAATGTTTTTTATTCAGCAAGGATGTGATAAATTACAAATTGATAGAAAATACTTCTTATTTTTACAGAAGATTTATATTTTAAATAAATCTGTTCTTTTTAACTTTATATTCATCAAATAAAACTGAAAAACGCATCACAGATTCCCCAAAGAATTAAAATAAATAAAATGTATATATAAAAAAAATTATATATATATATATATATATATATATATATATATATATATATATATATATATATATATTAAGCGGCACAACTGTTTTAATCACTGATTATGAATCGATATATTAGACTGATTTCTGAAGATCATGTGACACTGAAGACTGGAGTAATGCTGCTGAAAATACAGCTTTGATCACAGGAATAAATAACATTTTAAAGGAGATTAATATAGAAAACTGTTATTTTAAATTGCAATAATATTTCACAGTTTTTTATTTGTATATTTTTTTATCAAATAAATGTAACTTTCAGGAGAAGAACAATAAAAAAACAATAAAAATCTTACTGAACTTTTTGAGCGGCGGTTTACATGCAGAAATAAAGCAAGCTCCAATATTTGCCATTACAGATACGGTCATGGATATATCATGCATCTGTAACTCTGATCCTACAGCACTTAAAATTCGGGAGATTGTAAGTGTGTGTGTGTGTGTGTGTGTTTCTTTGATTACTCTCCGTAACGTGAAAATAATCTTGTAAATGGTTTCAGTCAGTATTCCTGTATGGGTCTGATGACCACCTACCCTCTTTCTGCTCTGTCACGGTGGGCGTCTGTGTCTCCTTCGTGTAGGACACCACCTCTCTGGGAGGGAAATCCACCTGGGTCACCTTCACCATGGCCAACTTCAGAGGACCCCGCCTGAAAGAGCACACACACACACACACAAATCATACGGAGAAACGATGTTCCTAAAACCATCTAAACGTTTACACATCTTTCTTGAGCAGATAACAAACGGAGGCCACACTCACTTCTGGTAACATGTCTATCAGCTGATCACTAAACACAGTCACAAGTCTTAGAAACACACCGTGATCCAATCAATCACACCACATTCACAGCTGCTCAGAAAAAGGACACATTTGACTAAATTTGTTTCTTATGCTCTTGAAACGTACTCTTTTGTTCTGAAAAGGCTTGTAGCGCCCGATTAGTTTATAGATGCATATAAATTGCGATAAATGAAATTTAAACAAAAACGTAGTGCTGGGCGGTATACCGGTTCATACCGAAAACGGGATAAATTTTCGTTACGATATTAATTTATACTAATTAAAGCCTACTGTGTTTCGCACGCAACACATGGGTTTTTGGCTAGGTTTAAAACACGAAAAATAGCACTTTTAGATAAACAAGGAAAACAATATATATGTTCACTTTTATGGAAGCAGAAAAACAACGTTTATTAAGACCCGTGGGATTGCTTGTGATAAAGATTTAAACGCAAAATGCACGAGACTGTTTCTGTCTGTGGCGTTTTAATTTTACATATTTTAACAAGAAAAGTAGGCTAATTATTGTGTTTAAATGTTTTGCCGCTTGCTTGAGCAGCTTATACAAACCTAGAAGTAAAATGCATGAATAATGCGTTGTTTATATTTATTGAGTTTAAACTAATGTCTATAACTATGAAAGATTGTTACTGTTCTGTGATAAAAGACTCACAATGCTGAAAAAATATAAATATACATTTTTGGTCAAACCGCCCAGCACTACAAAAACCCATAAAAAATTATATCACATTTTTTAAGTTACGGATTTATTAATTTAATTTAATGGATGGTTTTGAAGGAAAAATATCCAGCAGTGCACATGGGATTGGATCTCTTTCAATTCTTCAAAAACACAGAAAGTGCATTAGTTTAACATTTTTTGTCATTATACAATTTCTAAACTTGCATTGCAACTTTTATTCTAAATACTATTATTCTAAAATCAGAGAAATAGTAAAACTAATGAATAAACACTAATTAAGTGTGTCCAAACCTTTAACTGGTATTGTAAACACGCAGGAAACTCACAGAACCAGGTGTAAATGTCCTCTAGAAATCCCTTTAGAAATCTTTCAGACTGATAATATATCTATTCACGTCTGTGTGACTTCTAAAGACATCCAAACCCATATGCTGTGCTGTCTTGCAGTGTACTCGATTCAGCATGAATCACAGCATGAATCCCTTCTCATGATCGACAACAATCACTCATGACTTCGTTCTCTGGCGGTCTGAAAGAGCAGAAGTGAAGGAGAAGGAGCAGAAAGTGTGCAGTACCCCGGCTCAGAGTGAAGCAGAAGAGTGGAGGGGTCACTGTCCCAGTGCAGAGTCCTGTTAGTGTCACAGCCACGAGACACGGTTACACACACACACAGCGAGACAGAGAGGCTGCCGTTATATGGAAGATGTTAAAAACAGTGTTATAGCTCTGAAAAAAGCCTCTTCTGACAGACATGAGACAAACACAACGCAGTCAGAAACAGAAGCAGATGTCCATGTGGTGCTCAGTTTCTAAAGGAAATCATCTGCTCTGATCTTCTCCAGTAGAGGACCAGACATAATCACCTGATCACTGCTGCTTAAGACCACCACACATACTCTAAATCACACCATCACAGATTTCACTTTAACTTTAACTGAACACTAGAAGTGACATGGAAAGCATGCTTAGTCAGTTTTAGGTGTCTGAGACCTCCCTAAAGTGAACCAAGCTCGTAACAACTTGAATACGGTTCATTCGTAACCTTTTTCTCTTTTGGGTCAAACAGGGTGTTAAAAAACAAATAAAAGGATGGCTGGGCTTCATTAGGAATTTGAAGGTATAAACATCTATTTGCAGGTAAAAATAGGAGTGCATCAGCCACGAGGGGGTTTAAGAATTATTTTTTTCTTTTTTAGTTCAAAACACAAATTGCTATAATGTGTTACACACTCTCTATTTATAAAAATGATTCTCAATTTGGCTAATTTTGCGTCTGCTGTCTTCTGTGAAGACTCTAGAGAAGCATGAAACAGCCTTCATCTCTGGAGAGACCCACAGACTGAGAAATAGGTTTCCTTTTCACCATTTCTGATAGAAAAAGAAAAGTGATTTCCACACTTCATTTTTTTTTTTTACATATACTTACTCTCATATAGGACATAAAAACTTCCCCTCGAAAATTGTTAGATGAAAATTCTTTACTTGTTCAAAATGACGAGCCTACCAAAAAATTATTGTTATGGTATATTATTACCAAATATTGTATGCATATTTAATCATTTGAGTGCATAAGCTCAGATCAATGAGGCCCATTACCAATCAGTTCCCTAGAGAAATACAAAACCTGTGCTAACTGATAGAAAACAAGTGCATAAAAAGACTGAATCCAAGATTTGTTGTTGATAATATAGCATCTTCTTTTATCAGCACTACCATTAAAACTGTTCTAGTGAGAAAGGTCCGCTCAACTTTAGTAAACTAATGCTTGAGGGCCGGTGTATAAACTATTCAGACTAGTCTTAAAAAGTTAGTCATCTAATTGTTTTCTTCATTTTACAACATGATTTTGATGTACCATTTTCATGGTAATGCAATGTCTGATTTTTACATGGGTTTCAAAGGATGAATTGTAAGATTTTAACTGATATATCATTTCTGATGATTTCTAAAGTGTGATAAAAAAAAAAAAAGTCAACTAAGAAAACTTTCTGTGACAAAGGTCAGAATTTCTTTCATCTGAAACAGCTCAGATTAGATTTTAGTCTGGGATTAGTTTGAAACCTTGTCTGTGATACCAGGGGTATATCTTTCTCAATCGCTCAAATACTAAAAATAATGATAACAAACAACAAGCGAAAACTGATGAAACAAGGCAATCTCGTTTCAAAGCCAAATGCATTGTTAAAATATTTCCAGTCTTATTTTATGGAGTGGAATATTTATCTACCAAATAAAAGAAAATGTATTTTCAATATAAATAAAAGATGACTGCTGGCATGTATTAAAGCAGCAATGAAAGGCTTACAGATGATGACACTGAACCGCTGTGTGTGGTCATGAGTGCATTACATGAGAGTGTGACTGTGATGAGGGAGATGTGTGTGTGTGCAGCCGGTAACATGACCTGTGTGTGTGTGTGTGTGCAGGAAGTGATGAAGCGCTGCGGATATGAGTGGACACGGAGCCCTGGGGGGCATCTGTGAGTGTGTGTGTGTGTGTGTGTGTGTGTGTTTCTGCTGTAATAAGAGGTTAAACACTCCCTCTACACTGCTCCCACGGGTCTTATTGTGAGTTAAAACTCACTCCTATTCTAGAGGCTTTCTATATTCTTATTGTTTTATTAGTTGGAGCCTAGTGCTTAGCTCAAAAAGTTGAGCCTTTTCTTTATTATTCTGCTGGGACAATAAGAGTTTTAGCACTTCCATCTTCTTGAAGTTAATGGGTTTTGGTCAAATGCCTGAAATAAGGTCTGTGGTTCATAAGAGACTGAGATATTTTTATGTTTTACTCTTTAACATGCAATACACCAGTTACATCTTCCTGTGATTTTTAAAAGCTTTTCCTCGTCTTGAAAAGGCGTTCGGCAGCGAGGTGTTATATGTGACTGCAGAGGATGTCTGGAAAACTCCTCTACGCACAAGACTGAAAGAGTTGTCGAAAGCATAATGGGGATGATGTTAAAAGTCAGTAGACGGTGTAGTTCATTTACGTGAAGATTATTATGATCAACATCCAACATTTATTGGTTGCAGAGCTTATTTTCGTCTCGGCCTACTAGACTGGATTCTGGGATAGCCTTCTCTATAGATGCAATTATGCTTAAGAGTACAGCTTAAAAGTCAGCATCATCATCATCATCATCATCATCATCATGAGTCTGAAACAGCCTTTGCATTAAAAGTGCATCAGTGAAGCTGGAATCACAGAGCGGACAGCTCACTAGGAGTTAGCACAGAGCTAATGTACAATACTGCTTTCTTCTCAGACCTGCCGTATGCACTAAAGAGAGAGAGAGAGAGAGAGAGAGAGAGAGAGAGAGAGAGAGAGAGAGAGAGAGAGAGGGGGGGGGAGAGTACCGTGGGCCGGGGGCACTGTCTCCTGAGTCCTGGCTCCCTGCTTCACTTGGAGAGCCTGCAGATTTGGCCGTGGGAGACATGGGAGTAGGACCTGAAGAAAGAAAGACATAAACATATTTTCATCTACACGCAGCGGCCTCCAAAACATCTGGACAATTCACTCACACTTAATGCATGTGCACTCAAATGTTACTAGAACTTTTCTCTTCACTAACTTCACTTTTCTGACACATTTTGTGTTTCGATGATTATTAGCAGATGTACGCACACTACTGGTCAAAATTTAGAAATAATATATATATTTTGTGTATATATATTCTGATTATAACAACAGTAACATTGAGAAATATTACTTCAATTTCAGACCATTTTTCTATTTTAAAATTGTATTTTTGTGATTCTCCAGTCTTCAGTGTCACATGATCCTTCACAAATCATTCTAATATTCTGATTCACTGCTCATTAATTATTAAAGACATATTTTAAGAATTTAAATAATTCCACATTTGTAACCACTAATGCAACACTAAATAAAACAATTTTTTATCCCATTTTAACAATACTGTTATTTATATGTACAGCATTCAGATGTAAAATATGTCATAAATACTAGACCCCACCATCAAATCTACAGCGGTGCACTTCTGCCCCCTTGTGTTCAATCAGTATAGGACACTACACTGGGTTTCTCCATTGCTCTGTAGCACTCTCAGAGGAACTAGAGCTGTTAAATATCAGCTTCAGATCAGGTCCACATAGCTTATGACTGACTCTGACTGCAAGGGGTCGTCTGGGGGTGTATAAAGGGATCTCATGTTATATCAGCTGTCTGACTGACACTAGAGTGGACGTGGATCATCTTACCCGCAGGAGTGTCTGGTGTGATGCCCATACTCTGCAGAAGAGCGTCAGCCTCCCTGCGCTTTTTCTCCAGGTCAGAATCATCCTGCGGCGGGACGGCCTCCTTCTTCAGCTCAGACTGACACAAACAAGACAAACACTTCACCATTAAAAAAAACTAACTTTCTATTGCTCACAAAGAACGAAAACTAGCAATCTGACTCCGTTTACTTCCTACTGCATTTACTCAGTGCTGACACAAACTAGTGCTAACTGCACGATTGAAACATATAGAGTAAATATAAAAGTTTATCAATTACTGTCTAACTATCAGGACCTTTGCAAATGTCAAATGAGTAAAAGAAATACCTAACCTCATATGAAAAGAATAGAAAACAATCAAAACACAGCTAATATTATATAAGCTTGTATCATAAAAGCTAGCAGGTTAATGGATTATTGTAGAAAAAGAAGAAGAAAATAAAAGCGTAATTTCAGGCTCTTTTGTACTCAGACAGAGCTGAAGTTTCTGGTGGATTGATTACTTAAACATTATTAATATAAGTAAAAAAAGTGGAGTATTGTGTGTTTTCACCTCTTTTTTCTTGCGCTCCTCCTCCTTTCTCTTCTTCTCCTCTCGGATCTGAGCCAGGCGCTGTTTCTTTCGCTCAAGCTCAGCTTTCAGCTCACTTTTATCCGACATTATGCTTCACAAAACACACAGACCAAACTCAAGTTAATGTCAGGAAGACATCTTCATGTAGGTTCTTCCCGTATACATTTTCTCTGTATGTTTTTTTCCATGCTAAACCGTGAAGCTGCTTTGACAATCTGTATTTCGTAAAGTGCTAGAGAAATAAATGTAACTGAACTTGATTAAATGAGAAATATGGGGCTCATACTCAAGGAGAAAAACACTTTAAAAAAAATCAGAAGTCTAAACTGAGCAAAATAAATCTATTTGGTGCAGATGTTATTGATATGGCCAAAAAGTAAGTTGCAATTCTGATGCAATCAATGATCTTAATAACAATATAACAGTACTTTAAGCAAATGATATTCTACATCTCCCTTGTATTAAGATAATCAAATGCTTAGTTTTATAATCTGTAGTTTTTATTATTGGGGCTAAACATATAATGCAATGCAATTCAATAATAACTGAGAGACTAACACATTAACCCTCCAAATATTATTTTTTTCCCAAATGATGTATGCATAATTAATTAAGTGTACCGAAGTTCATCTTAAAATTCACAAACAATATAAAAGTTATTCTCATTTTTACTAATATATAAAATACTAAATACTACAGGTGGATGGCAGGTTAATTAAGGTTGTGTACAACAGGTTTTTCAGCAAAGTTTTGATCGTGTTGATAATTTAGAGGCCTTGTGAATTAGCATATTAAATATGATACAGTAAGTGAGAAGCACCTGTCATAAATAATATATCCCAGCTCTTACAATAAACATTACTCAGCTGATACGCATAATCTGAGTTATTCGTTGCATCTCACTATGACAAAACTTGTGTTAGTGTTGCTCATTTATAACTTGATTTGTATCAAAGCGGCTGCTGAATCATCAAATTATCTACAAAAGAAATCTACAGAACAGATATTTGACTTACATAACCATATCTAGCCAAGGACTGCTTACAGGGCTCTTCTATCAACACCAATTACTGGAGCACACAACCTTGAGCGTCTTACTTCTGATAGTAAAACACATTCAGAGAGGACCATAAACCCCAGGGGGAGAGAGAGCGCCCCTTCACCTGGTCCCAGGACCCCTTCACTGTCGCCCGTCCCAGCCTCTTCAGACAGAGATACAGAAGAGTCCCCCTCGAATCTGTCTGCCGCTACAGACTTGATGAGCACGTCCAAACAAGCACTTGAAGAACTCAGAGGAGACTGATCTCTCACGGAGGAGTCCTGATGCATCACACTACACTCGTGATCTCAGGAGGAGTTTACCGCACAATATCACCTCTGTTAAACTCAACACTTCAGAAACAGACCAGACATGTGTTCTCCTAGAGGCCAGCAGATATATACGGCTGGATCCTTGCTCAGAACTACATTTCTCCTGCTGTGAACAGATATTTTAGTGATTTTAAGTGAATATATATTAGGTTTTTTTCTCCTTGAGTGCACCGAGGTGTCATTCATCTTATTAAATGTGAACTTTCTGGATTTTGAAGATATTTAAATCTGACATCTAACTTCATCTAACATTTAAAACGTGTCTCTTTGTGAAAAGTTTGCTTAAAAGTGTGGTTGGTATTTCTTTATTAATTTAAATAATGACACTACATTGGCGTTTGTCACTGGCCGACACTACAGTGGGTTCAAACATGTTAAGTGTGATCTAAACCTGTACAATCATGAAGTGTAAATATAATATTACATCTACCCAAAAGAATACGGTTTATGTTTCTGCTGGGAAAGACTCTGATTGCACTTGTGTGTATCTGTCCTTTAAATGAAGGATCACATTTGCATGTTCACGGTTTTCTGACGTTGGTTACTGATCACACTAGATATTTAGATAACAACATATTCCATCTTTTTTTAGCAACTCTTTCATTTTGATGGTTTTTATTTTTAAAATGGTTTATTTTAGTTTTACATTTTCATGATTGAATTACATTTTCATTGAACTCACAAACCCCTGCAGTTCATTTACCAACTCCTGTTTGACAAATAGAACGTATTTTCTTATTCTTTTTAAATTTTTTTATCAAGTTTGTACGAGTTATGTCAAGTCATCTAAAAGTAATCCAAAAGTAGTCTGATTACATTAGCTTACCTAAAATGTGTAATTTAATGGATTGTTTTACTGTACTTCACTCAAAGACAACTGATCAAAGACCGTTTGAGATATTTAGTTTAATTTTCTATTTTCTTATAATTTTTTATGCAATTGTGTGTGTTAATAAAAAACTCTAACACTCCGTGCTTTATTCTATTTTTATTTATTATATTATTTAAATCCCATTACAAAATGTGTACTGTGTTAACCTAACTGAGACTTGTTATAGCACTTATATATCATTGCTCTTTTTGTTGCTTTTGATTGCTTCCACTGTCCTAATCTGTAAGTCGCTTTGGATAAAAGCGTCTGCTAAATGAATAAATGTAAAATGTAATTTAATATTTAAGTGTAACAGTCTGTATGATGTTAGCCTACAAGTGCAATGAGAATCTTTCTTTTATTGTGCCAAAATAAAGATTTAATCAGAATCTGATTGGCTCCAAAACAGACTTAGAAATATTTCTGCAGATTCTGAGGGCATTTTCAGAAGAATAAACAAAATACAGACACAGAGGCATCTTTCAGCAGCTCATGGGATCATCATCAGATGCTATGCATCACACACACACACACATACACAGTGGTAACACACAGCACAAACACTCAGTCCAATCCTCTATTTCTGGTCTGTGTGTATAACTAAACGTTACTTCGCTCTTCTCTGTCTATAAGAGCAGATCAGCTGAAAACAGTCACTGTAGAGCTCCTCAAATCGGATTTAACGACCTTTATCTGAATGAGATTAACTTTTGCCCTCTCACGGCAAAACACACAGCAGAACTGTGTTTATACACACACACACACACACACACACACACACACACACACACATATATATATATATATATAAACAGAAGAGTGTGATGTGTGTCATTGCTATCTGGTGAGTTCACGCATTAGCAGCTCAGTAGAAACCTACTGCTGGACTCCACCAACACATAAAGAGTGACAGACTGACGGATGAACAGATGACTCGTGTCATGAACACACGACTGGAATGTTTTCTGTAATGTGAAAGCGTGTTGTGAACAGACCTGAGGGTGTTTGCTGCCTGCGGAAAGCGCTGCTTTTGTTGCTCTGCTCAGTTTCCGGGTGCGCGGATGCAGAGGCGCGTCTGACGGGTGCCGAGGAGGACCAAACAACCCAATGTCAAAAACGCGATTTTGTTTTCTCTCAAATAAATCAAATACGTAAGGTTGATGATAAAGTTCATAAAATTACACAGATATTGTTTCTGTAAACTTTATGTTTTAGTTTTATCCTCTCGATTATTATAGCTTCCCTGTGAACATCTTTGCTGTTTCAGTCTCAGCAATGCTACAGCAAAGGACAAGGACAATATCTTATATTATTCATTTCCATATTATGCATTATAGCCAATGCAGTGTTGTATCTTTAGTGACTTAAGACTATTCTTGCATATTTAGTTCACCCCAACATGGGCCAGTATTTACACATTTTCACTTAGAGTAAGTTCTGCTGCTTGACTTCACGGAGTAAGGATCATTATGAAATTAATATTAACTCAAAGTGTTTCTAAAATTAAAACGCATTTTTGCCCCATTTGTGTTGTTTTACTACTTACACAATTATTAAAACTATAAAACATTGTTATTTACAATACACAGCATGGTTTTTAAACATATCTTGAGGAGGGACTTTGCTGTTGTTATTGATTCTTTGTGGATGTCTATCAGAAGTTAAGTTTGGGCCACAAAAGCACACATGTGCTGTAATGTTATGTTGTGGCCGTTGAAACCTATGATCAGCTTTAGAAAGCTTTAGAAAGTAATTAGTATCCTTAGAGTGACTTTCCAATTAGTGCATTAAATACAGACACTGTAGAAAGGAGGTATATTCTGTAAATACATAAATGTTTCTTTGTCCTCTTTGCTACAGCTGCTGTAGTATCCTGATTTTTGTGATTATCCATTGTGCACATATAACAAATGCACTGCTGCTCAGTATGACAGTAGATTTCCAGTTGTTTATTATGTGTTGGACAGATTTTCTCCTGAAGTCGTCCAGTGGCATCTATTAGATTGTGTCTCTTACCTTTAAAGAAACTCTCATGTTGTTTGTGGTGATTTTGACAGTAAGAGTTCAGGCACACCAGACAGGACTTGACAGCTGTGTGTTTTCTCACAGTACAGACGTCACACTCCACAACTTCATGTCCAGTTCATAAAATAAATGCATAAAAACATTAAAATATAAATAACTATTTTGTAAATACAATATTGAATTATTGAATACACATTTTTATTATTAAACAGTTTATTATTATTTTGTATTTAGTGTTTCCATGGTACAACAGATATGTCCTGGAAAAAAAAAAAAAAAAAAAAAAAAAAAAAAATATATATATATATATATATATATATATATATATATATATATATATATTGTACAGTATACTAACTGATCAACAATCACAGGCTACTAACAAGGTATGTAATAAATGAACAGTAAATTATTAATTTATTATCATCATCATCATAATCAAATTGAATAGTTGCAAATAGCAGCTTACGTGATATGTGCACTGCTTGTCATATTCGGTTTCTTCTTTTTTTGTGTAATTTAGATGAATAAAAAGTCACTTATCAGAAGTAGCGAATTTTTTTTTTTTTTTTTTTTTTTTTTTGCTAGTCGCTTTTGGAAGAAAAAGTTGCTAGGGTAGTATGAAAAGTTGCTAAATCTAGCAACAAAATTGCTAAACTGTCAACACCAGTGTTGAAGTCCTTTAATCAAGACACGCTGGTGACGCCTGCTGGTCAGAGCGTGTAAATACAACGACAACAGCCCGAACCTGGGTAAAAACAGCCTTTCCAAACCCATTGCAAATGTTTAATTTAAAAGTGTTATTTACCAAATGCACTTTACAAAATCAAATACCATTAAATATTAAGTTCCTGTAGCCTATGTGTTATTTTATTCAAGTGTAGGGCTTGGCTATTAAAATCTATTAAACACTAATGCTCATTTAATACAAATGTAATTACAAATTACAAATAACTGCAAATGTATAAAATTGATCCGCGGTCAGGTGAAATGTGTTTACAAAGATCGCCTTCTAGCGGAGAATCACGTTTATGACGTAACGGCTGCTGGTTTAATGAAAGCACGTGACTTTGACAGTTCTACAATCACAGGTTTCGAATCTTCACGAAGCAGTGATTCGAAAGCGTTTGATCTGAATCTAGGGAATTTATTCATTTTGATTTAAAAGGTCATTTCATTTAGCAGTGACCGAACAGGCTTTATCCATTTTTACTTTTTGAACATGGTTCTAGTGTAAAGTGAGCTGGACACACACACACACACACACACACACACACACACACTTGCATTTAGAATCTCCATAGGCGCAATTTGTTTTATATACTGTACAAACAGTATTTTCTATCGCCCTAGACCTAAACATACCCCTTACAGAAAAAAACTGGCAATTTCTAAATGTCGTAAAACACCGTTGTGTATGTTTTTAAGCCTTTTGTTTTACAGGGACAGTTGTAGTAGTCATTATACAAATGTTTCCTCATAAACCATATATACCAGAACACACAAATACATATGCAGTCTTTTCGTTTAAAAGAGAGGTGAATGCATTTATTTAGCAGATTATGCACTTTGTACAAGAAAGAAAGCTTGATTTTTGTCTTTTCATAATTATGTATTTTACAAGGTAGAAAAATACAACCACAGGATACAGAATCAGGATGACATGATCAACTCTCCTTACAATCAGATGAATACCCTCATCTTCAATTCATTACAGCCTCTGTTAGTCAAATACTATTTGGGCCATGGTCACTTCTAAAACAATGTGTAACAATTATGTCTTTTTGACCCATATGCATAATATAAAAGCAGTAATCGTCCAAATAAAAACAGCATACAAGACGAGATGTTCAATCACCTTTCACTTGAAGTTTAACTCTCTGCGTTTCAGAATTAGCAAAATGGTTTTAACCAACAAGCTATTCTACTTAGTAGAAAATGTGTACAAAAGTTAATGTCTCTTGCTTAAAGCTATGGTTATAATTGTGTATAAAATATTTAATTCATACATTTATAAACCAGGTTCCCCTTTTGTTTCAGTAAAAACATAGTGCTCAATATCACTCGACTGTACAAGGATGCAGCAAAATGACCCAGAAATACATTTAAAATACAATACCAAATCTTTCTGAAAGCACTATTCGTGCCACAATATCAGTGGCAAAGTTGTGAAAATAGGCATCTCATATATATATATATATATATATATATATATATATATATATATATATATATATATATATATATATATATATATATATATGCCTTAGCAAGCTCCTACAGTGGTATCATAAAATGCAATTAAAACGAATAAAAGTTTTAGTCTGCTATGAATTAAACAGCCATATTCATTTTCTTACAAGCTAATCTAATATCTCACTGAACAGTGAAAAAATAGTTTTCTTAATCAGCTTTTTGTCTTGTTTTCCAGTAAATTGATTAAAACTTCTTAGGATACATTAACATTAATTCATTTTCAATTTCTTCAGGAAATGTAAGCTCTTAGCAAAATGTTGTATATTCTCTAAATACATTAATCTTGTTTTAGGGATGTTAAAATATTTTACAGAAAAGAAGACAAAATACTGATTTAAAAAAGTTTTTTTTTTTTCTTTTACAGTGAAGGCAACATGCCCACAGATGTGGACAATCTGTAGATGAACAGTATATTTCTGCTCATATTTGTGCTGAAGTGAAGAGAGTACAATATGATCTCGTTAGCAGCTTCATTAGTGTTTCAGCTCGACCGTCTGACTGTTATTAACGAGTTACAGACCGTATTCACTTATAGCAACTCTTCTAGAATGGCTCATATGTGTTGTAACAGTCTGCCAATGGAGTGTGTCAAGAACGAAGATGAATAAAAGAGGAAACGTCCTCAGCACACAGAGTCAGTGCTGGCAGGCAGCCGTCCGCTGCGTCTGGCCTCTTTCTCACGCTTTTCCCGCTGTTTCTCCATCTTCTCTTGTGCTTTCTTCATCTCCTTCAGTTTCTTCTTGATGGTGGCTCGGTCATTCTGACTGGAAACACCCAGAGCCTGTGGAGAGCATTGCAAACCATCAAGTGTGTCAGCAGATGATCTTGCAGTGATCTTAATGCACTTTTAAAATGTAGAGTATTGTATTGTATTGTAGAGTATTAAAATGAGCCAACATAAAAAGATATTTCTAATACATGCACATGTATTCAAGGCTACACTAATGCCAGATTAGAAACAGTTCTCTTCCAAATATATCCATCTATGAGAGCACATCCCGCTTGCTCACCTTGAGTCTGTCACTGTCCAGGTTGAGGAGCTGCTGTCCATCGATGGCCTGTGTGCTGAACTCAGGCGTGTACTGATCCATGTTCATACCCATCAGCCAATGACACACCTGCTGGGACGTCCAATCAGAGACAGGACGGTTCTGCCAGTGATACTCCTTCCCTCCAGAACAAGGCTCCTCATCATCCAGCATCTAATACACACACATATCAGCCAGGTGAATCTCACGGTCCTAGAAACAGGCATCATTTAATTTAATGCACCTACTGTAGAATATATGAATGTGGAATGATTTCTGTGCACAGGAGATGAACATGAAGCATGCATCTGATCCTCTCTGTCATGCAAAACAAACACTCATGTGATCAGCCACATCAAAACAGACGGTGAACATCATCAGCACACGCATGCAACACAGGAACGACACGAGCGAAACGCCAGACAACACTTGAGCTTCCAGACGGCCTGTTTATGGCAGGAAACCCATGCAAACGTACGGCGGTGAGAGCGTCATGTCTAATCTGCACTCACCTCGCTGGAGGAGAAGGTTAATGTATGAGAGCGGCCCGACAGGTTGGGCTCCACCACCAGCCCAGAAAAATCTGAAGCAGGACTGCTGGGGTTCGAATCATCTAGCACTGACAAACTCTGGAACGGGCACAGAGAGCGGGATTTGTTATCCAAACACAAGGATTGGGGGAGCTTCAGCTCTTTAAACCAAAAGAATGAGCATCAGAGAAAAGAACTTGTCAGGGAGTGTAACATCATCAACAGTCCTACAAAACGACTAGAAGAAGTGTCAGACTGATACACTGATCAGACTGATTAATCAACAAACACCTACTGCAAGTAGACATTAGCTGTTTTCTATGGAAGCCCGTTCCCGGCAATAAAATATATTGGAACTGAGAGTTTACATCTTAAAATTCTGACTTTATAAGTTGCAATTCTGAGAAAAAAGTCAGAATTGCGAGTTATAAACTCGTAGTTATGAGAAAAACTTCAGAATTGTGAGATCTAAACTCACAATTGCGAGAAAAAATTCTGAATTGCGAGATATAACTCGTAGTTATGAGAAACACTTCAGAATTGTGAGATATAAACTCACAATTGTGAGAAAAAATTCTAAATTGCGAGATATAAACTCCCAATTACGAGAAAAAGACAGAATTGCGAGTTATAAACTTGTAGTTTTGAGAAAAACTTCAGAATTACAAGATATAAACTCCCAGTTGCGAGAAAAAGTTAGAATTGCAAGATATAAACTCCCAATTGCGAGAAAAAGTCAAAATTGCGAGATATAAAGTCGCAACTCTGACTTTTACCTTGCAATGATATTAAAGCTAACATTTCTGAGAAAAAAAAGTCAGAAATACGAGATAAAAAGCTGCAATTACCTTTTTTTTTTATTATTTAGTGGCAGAAACGGGCTTCCATAGTTTTCACATATTTTGAGTCATAAGAAATATGAATTATTTAAAAGTATTGACACTGGACATGATACAGATTTCATGGATCAGTCTGATTCAAATTCACAAGCTCTTGATTCAATCCGATTTTGATCTTGATTTGATTAATTTGGTTGTAAACAGCATCAGCTACAGTACATATAAATCTGTAAGAATAGTTCATCCAAAAATGAAAATGGTCATCATTTACTCACCCTCATGTCGCAGCAAATATGTATGGGTTTCATTCTTATGCTGAACAAAAGAAGATATTTTGAAGAACCAAACAGTTGTCGGTCCCCACTGACTTCCATAGTAGGGAAAGAAATACTATTGAAGTCAAAAGGGACCCATGAGCTGTTTGATTACCAGCATTCTTCAAAATATATTATTTTATGTTCAACATAAGAAAGAAACTTATACATACTCATACATTAAGGTTCAAATTAAACTATACAATTCAACTGCTATTTATTTTTTTACATAACACTCAAATAAAACAGAGCTGCTTGTTCATTAAAATGAAGATCAATTCAAATAGTGTAATGAAAAGCCAGTCACGCAAGCCCTATTAATATAGCAATTATATTGGGTATTTACAACTCATATCGTAAATCACCACCTACCTACAACTACTTTTTAGTGACAACTACAATTTAATAGACTAAACCCAACCCAATCTCACATGAAAATGCAACTATTTTATGAGGTGAAGAGTTCATATGAATTTGCACAATGTATGTAACGGTACACAAATTTGTGATGAAAATTTTCAGTATGGGTCTTTCGGTTCGGCATGAACAATTTATTTTTTTATTTTTTTCAGGAAATTCAACAATAGATGCTGCTATGACGCTCTTTAATGTGGCATGACAAATCGCCATATAAACGCCTCGTGAACGCAATCATCCCTTCCTCTTAATACTACTAGTTTAATGTGAAATAAACACGAATGAACATCTCATGCCTCAAACAATCTCTCAATCAGTGACAAGACATCAGTGTCCAAGTCTATAAAGAGCATTTCACAAAATATTAGGCTATATATATTTAATATTTTACTTTACCTGTTAGCGATGTCTTAATTGTTCAATGAAAGTTTAATAAATAAATCTGTTATGGCAGCCACTGAGTAAATGACTCTAGGCCTATTTCAACAACAAATAGAAACTGTATAATGTCGGTACGAAGTACGTACTGAACCGTTGTGTTTGTGTACCATTACATCCATAATTTTTACAACAAAAAAGCATGAAGGTCCACCCATAAACACAACTATCACTCGGGTGCAAGTATATCGTACAAAAACATACCAATGAGTTAACAGTTATGTCAAATAGTTGTGAATTTCCATGAGACTGTGTTGACTAAACCAGATAAGCAGTGTAATGCATCTACATTGATTTGACACTAAAAGCCTGTATTTAAAGACTGAAAAAGAAAAAGAGTGAGTGTAAAAATCAAATCTGATCGAATCAGAAGCAGCATCATGCATCGCATTCAACAAACACACACACACACACACACACACACACACACACTACTGTGTTTCTATATTAAAGCGTGACTCAAGGTTTGATATTTAGCAAGAATTTCACTACATTTCTAAATCGAATTTGACATCTATGAGTGCTTATGAGATAAAATATACTGTACCAAATCTAGGGAGCGACTGAACAGAGACGACCAGGAGAGGTTTGTCTGTTCGGGAAAAGGGGTAAATAATATGACTTCAAGGTCTCAAACACACTTCAGCTGGAGCTGATGAAACAGAGAGCGATCAAAGAGCTGCTGAATTCATTTTCTGACACATGGACAGAGTCTGTTTGCCTCAGGTCAGATGAAAGATCACATCCATATGGCTGCAGGCTTCCTCCTTAGCAACTCAGAGTTACAACAAACTAAAGCAAGTCCAGCTGGATGCCAGATATTTGTTGTTTAGTATAAAGTTTTGTTGTGTGTTTGGCAGAAAGCTAGGTTGTTCTCCCATTGACTCATTTTTAACTAGAAATTATCAGCACTATATAAGAAGTCCATACATACCCTGATCAAAAATTTGGGATCAGTGATATTATTATTAATTTAATACTTTTATTTAGCAAGGATGCATTAAATCGATAAAAATAATGACAGTGAATAATTTTACATTATAAGCCAAAAATGTATATTTCAAATAAATTCATCATATTGAAATTATTTTTGAAGGATCAAGTGACAATGAAATCCAGTGAATTCAGTGAAATTCAGATAAAATGTATGCAAGCCTTGGTAAACATAGCCAGTCTGAAGTGTAGATTTTTCGAGAGTCTCGTGAGTCTTTTGAGATTTGTCTGAGATACAACTATTTGAAAATCTGGAATCTGAGGATGCAAAAAAATCTAAATATTGAGAAAATCATCTTTAAAGTTGTCCAAATGAGTTCTTAGCCATGCTTATTACTAATCAAAAATTAAGTTTTTATATATTTACGGCAGAATATTTACTAAATACCTTCATGGAACATGATCTTTAATTAATATCCTAATGATTTTTGATATGAAATAAAAATCAATAATTTTGACCAATACAATGTATTTTTGGCTAGTGCTACAAATATACCCCTGTGATTTAAAATGCTCCAGGGTCACATATTATTTAGCTCTAGAATTGCAAGGGTCAAGATATTAGGAGTCAGATAAAGAGTCAAGATAATAATGTCAGAATTCACATTCCACAACTCAAGTGTTTTAGAAATAAAGTTGTTCTCATATATAAAAAAAAAAATCAATTTGTGGTCATTATGTTTTGGAGATCTATAATAGATCTGGACTAATTTTAGCAGAAGTGGCTGTCACCTTGTTTTTGGAGCTGTGGCTGTGTTCGTCTGCAGCGGTGTGTGGGAGACTGCTGGACGAGGACGACGGATCTCTGTCACGCTCTTTGTCTTTCTCTCCAAACCAGGAGAAGGGCATGCAGGTGGGGATGGAGGTCATGGACTCTGAAGGGGAGACTCGGGCCCCTGACTCCTCCAGTAACTCTGCTGAACCCCTACAACAACACAACACATAGAGAATACAAGCTCTGTGTTCGAGAAGCATTTTACAAGCCTATAGATACTTAATCCAATGGCAATGTTTTTATTTGTTCTGATAGACGTTTTAATGCATGTGTCTTTAACTAATCTATGACACTTCAACTTTTGCTTCCCCCCCCAAAAAAAAGTACACCATTGACAAATACTGTAACGTCAAATGAACAAAAATGCCCCACAAATTCAAAATAAGGTGGCAAAAATTGCACAATGAAACAAGAGATTGCGGCTGTTGCAATCTAGCACTTATTTTTAAATGTAGAATTTAAATACAATGTTAAACCGTCAGCTGTTATTGGCAACATTTTTAGGATTTTGATTGATTACAGTATTCGGTTAAATATAAGTATTTGACATTAACGATAATACAGATACAATTATTAATGTGGTGATAAAAACTGGCCTCACAAATGTAAAAAAAAAAATTAAAAAAAGATTGACGTTGTGGGGACATTATTTTTATTTCCTCTAAAAATGCAGAACGTTTTCCTTAAGGGGTAGGTGTGGGTGTAAGGTAAGCCAAAATACCGTTTGGACAGTATAAAAACCAATAAAACATGGAAACAAAACCTGTGTGTTCACAGTATGTACCTGCTGTCCAGTGACGCCCTCGTAGCTTCTTTGCTTAGCTTTTTCCCCTTTCCTCCCGATTTCCTTAAACCACTCAATCAGAAAGAGTCAGAAAAACACATTAAATACAATAACAATCCTTAATGGACTCACAAGAAGAGCAGAACAAAAGTTCAGTGTAAAGCATTGAGTTCTTTTGTACAATGCTATGGAGAAACCTATGGAATTCTGCTCTTACCCAAAGTCCGGGAATCTTCTTCTAGTTTTTCCAGCTCCATCATTAGACTCATCTGTAACAAATAAAAGAATTGTGTTAAAATACAAACTCAGATAAACATCTGATTTCCAGGCTAACATGGATCGATTGTCCAGCTTGTTACCTTTGACCTCTTTGCCCTTGCCTTTGGACTCTCTCTTCTTTACATTCCGCAGGAAGCTGGAGGGGGAGGAGTCTTTAGGAGAAGAGAGGGCGGGGCTTTGGGGATCCCTCTGCACTGATTGGCTGCTGCTCGTAACAGAACCTTCATCCTTCTGGTGGTTAGCAGGAGAAGATATGGCGACCGGCAGGGACAAACTCTCCTGGACTGATCTCCTACGAGGCGGAGGAGACTCGGGACTCACAGACTGGCTCTCATCATCATCCTGAGGTCAAAAACATTGGTATTGTTCAGAACTGAAGTATTGGATTTTTTACAGCGGTCAATTGCTTTCTTGAGCTCTGTGTGACCTGTGGGCTTCTCACTGGCGAGCTGAGCGTCTCTTTGAGTTTACTGCGGGACGGCGGCTGCCGCTTGGACCTCTGGGCCAGCTGGGCTTTTGCACGATGGACGCTGGTGTCCAGACGCTCGGTCTCAGGAACCACCTCACTCCAGTCCGCTCCTGGAGAACAAAGCATGCTTAACTGACTGAGAGATCCTTTGAAAGCTCTCCAACTGTATCAATTACTGGTCAAGTGATTCACTGTAGTCACAGCTTCCTCTGACTTCTGCGTGAACAGGGTTTCTTTTATCTCTATGCAACTGACAATGGATAATGGACCATCTGGAGACTTAACCGCCTGCTTTCTTTCAGGCCTACTCAAAAATTGGGTATGTTAGCTTACTTCAGAACAAGTGTTATTGGTTAATTTTGAGTGCCACTTTGTATAGTTTCCTGTGCTGCGTTTAGTTTCTGCATGTGAGGAAACAGCATCAGTAAACACTGTTGCATAATAATACTGTCGTAGAAGAAACAGGTGTGGTAAGAAATGTACAAGCAGTTATTAAAATAAGATGCATGCTTGGAGAAGGGATGTTTTATCTCATGGATGCTTTTTCTCACATACATGATGCAATGCGATGCAATCAAAAAAAAAAAAAAAAAAAAACAATCCTATAAATTTGCAAAAGAGTCTAGTGTTTTAAGGGTAAAAACTACCCTTAAATAATAACCAAGATTAAAAAGACCCAGGACTTAACTATTTTATATGTGAAAAGTCAACTGCATTCGTATTTAGCATAATTATGCATATATCTCATGTTGCTGTTCCTCTCTGCAGCAGTATGTTTCTACGACTGAGCCCAACTGGTTTTCGCCTCTTACAACTTCAGTCTGGGCTCAGCATGATATTACAATCAATTAATCCTGCTTGGATTTAGACAGCCATTAAGAAGCATTGAGATCTTTAACTCACCCAGCAGAACTGAATCTGCAGACTTACTGCCCGACAGTGGAGACTCAGATTCAAGCTGTGCCAGCTACACACAGAGACAGATCAACAGGTAGGAATCAGAGAACATGACAGCATGCGAGTTCATTCCTGCTGCCGCTGATAAGAGAAGTGTGTTCTCACCCTGCGCTGCAGATCCTCTATATGAGTTTTATACTCGGCCTCTCTCTCCTCCAGAGATCTCCGTAAGTCCTCCTCCCTCTGCTCATACTCCGCCTCTCTGCAACACACACACACACACAGCTAATTAGAATGTCTGTTTCTAATTTCTAAAATGATATGTTTAGATATGCAAATGATGCATTATCTTATTTAATATGCACACATTTTGCATACATTTCCAGAACAGAAATCTGAACACTAGATAAAGTGAAGTTCATAATTCTGGTTTCATTTTTTTTTTTTTTTGACATATTGGAGGTAAATGTCATTTAAAATCTGTATAACCTTGTACTGGGAAACTGAGAAGGAAATTTGAAGAATGCATACTTTGTAGAACATACTTTGACTAGGGGCTGTCACAAAGGACAAAAAAGTGCTATTAATGTTCCAAAAAGCCCAAGTTCACGCGAATCACAGACTATATGCACAAAGCATTTTGAAGTTATTACAATAAACATTGCATGGTGATCACAAAGCAGTTAAAGTTTATACTAAAGGAAATCTTAGTGCTGACGTGAGCGCATACTTCTGCTGATAGTCCTTGAGCAGTTTCTTGGCTTTGCTGTATTTTTTATCCAGCGCTTCATATTGGCTCTGCGTGTCGTTGAGCTGTTCGTCGATGCTCTTACAGAGAGCCTGAGCCTCCAGCCAGTTCTTCTCCATCTGAGCCATTCTCTCCGAGTTCTCCTGAACGCTCCTCTCTAACTGAGCCTCCCTCGCCTCCCACGCCGCACGCTCCTCTGACCACTCTCTCAACTACAGCATCAACAGAAGCTGGTCAGTTCAAACACACGGGGACTGCTGTATGTTGGATATAAATGGATAATAATGTTCAGAAGTCCGTACTCTCTCTTTCAGTTCATCTACTTCGGCTTCTGCAATGGTGTGTTTTATCTGGAGCTGAAATTAAAACAGAATAAGAAATCTTCAATGGCAATCTGATATAAATAACGGCTTGTTTCCACCCAGCGGTACAGTTCAGTACAGTACAGTACGCAATTATGTCCGTTTCCATTGTTAGAAATTGCGAATGGTACCAAAATAGCGAACTGTACCAAGCCACATTTTTGGTACCCTTCCATTGGGGTACTTACATAGACTGTATACTGACCCGTACAGTGAAATGAAAAGCACCTCTTTAAATCTGAACGTTAGTTGAGCGGCGTCCATGTCTGACGGCAGGAACATTTCCTCGCTCTCGGGCAGATCGTACACTTCCACATTCCTCCTGCCGAAGCTCGAACCAAGGATGCCTTCCTCCTCCTCATCCTCGTAGTGCTCGTCCTGTCAGGACATCAGAGACACAGACATGACGTAAACGCAAAAAAAAAAAATGCTTCACATATAGGTACCAAAAACAGAGTGGTTTAGCCCCACTATGATTTAGAAACAGACTCTTGAATCTGTTTCCTCATTCAGCATGGTGGATTTTTACATATTTTTGCATACTTGTGAACATTCATCAAAGAAGTTCTGGCTGAAAAAAGTCTGAAGGTGTTTCTGTGCAGGATTCCAGTCTAAACGTGCAGGAAAATTAGAAAAACTTTGCAGGGAAACAACAGGAGGTTCATTTTCAATAGCGCAGCAATGCACAAAGCACAGCTCACACACAAGTTATTTTCAAACTAATTTTGCATGGAAAATTCTGGTCCTGTGTTGTCCTATTGAAATGAATGGATTTCTCAGAGCAATGCCCTTTAAAACCTTCTAAAAACCAAAGGTCCAAATAAACCTAAAAAGGTTTAAATCAGCTATGAAATAAACCAAAATAATACACGAGTAATCTAGAGTACATTACTGACTGCAGTTTCATCATGTTATTTGTAACCGGTAACAGACGGTGACATACCCAGCACTGCACTCCAAACGTGTACAGTGTGTCAGCACTGATGTGAGAAACAGACCAGGAGTTGTGTGTGTGTGTGTGTGACTGACCTCTTCAGTGGACACCTCGTACGTGTCGTCCACCTGCTGCTGCTGCCGCTCCTGCTCCAGGGTTTCACTGATCAGGCGTGCCACCTCACTCTGAACACCTGGCTTCTCTCGGCCAATCAGAAACCTGAACGGTGTGATTGACAGGTGAGCAAGGACGGAAACCAAACGTATACTGATCTGCATACATCAGGTAGATGTGAGTGTGTGCATTGTTTATTTGCATGTAATAAACCCGTGACCTTTAGTCCAGAGCAGAGGTGTCCAAACCTGCTCCTGGAGAGCTACCTTCCTGCAGTCTCACAGATCCAGAACCTACAGTTCTTTACATGCAATCTAGCAATCACATCGTTTACTATGCCACAAGCTGACTGGCTTTTGCACAATATTTAAATTGTCTGGTTTAGTGTTCACTGCAAGCTGGTCCTGAAGCACAGAAACCCTCCACCTCCCTCAGCTCCACCTGTCTATCATTCACACATGTCTTTTACGGTCACAGCAGCGTGTCTTTGTATCTGTTAGCAGTAGCAAGTCCATATTTGCTCTGCAGCAGTGCATGCAGCAGATCTAGTCTGTTAAATACATCAAACACAAACAGTCATGTGTTTATGCATGCTTAAAAGATTTGTCACGATTGAACTGTAACTGTAAATATTTAAGAAAAAAATCTAATTCTATGTCAATAGTGAAGCCCACACCAAATATATTACTAGATGTGTAAACAACGTTTTTCAGTTTTCTCATAAATCCTCTACTCCATTAGAGAAGATGTGATGTTTATGTAACTGATGGACAGAGCAGGACCAACCTTACAGTTCCCTTCGTGTTCTTCAGGACGGTTGCAGCAAAGAGTTGCGTCACACCAACCAGACTGATGCCATCCACCTCCACAATCTGATCATTCACCTGGATCCTGGAACAGAACATCACCATCTTTAAGATGTTAAGATGACTAAAAAAATAGTTATTTCATACAGTATGTCTCTTAAAGCAGCTGTGAAATAACTATTATTACTCATAAAACAGGAATGGGATTGTATTGTTTTATGAAAAGTAGTGTTTTAGATATGCTTGCCTAAAAGTGTGGATAGAGTTTTCTTTAAAGTGGTATCTGCTCTCCATATGATAGTGTTGCATGATATAAAGGAAGTAAAAATGTATCGTGAAGCCCTGCTTTTAAAAACGGTACGATTCTGCTGATTTACTAGTACCGCTTTAGCTTGAAATAAATATCACATAATGTAAATATACTTACCACTAATGAACATATTAAACAATATTTAAGGAATATTTACCAGGAAAAAAAAAAATATTTACCGGAATTTTATTTAGTAGAAAATGTGCTTCTGAAAAAAATAATAATAAAAGAGAATTACTCTTTAGAAAATAATTAAACATGCTTTTGATTATTACAATTCATATGAAACTATTAAAATGAAATCCATAAAATGAATGGGAAACCGATTCACAGAATCTGACAAAAATATAACTGATATAATAACACATATTTCATAGGGCCTTAAAGTGTATTATTATTAAACTTTTAATAAATTGATGTTAAACTGTAAGCGTTATGATTTCAATTAATTAGACATGTTTATTGATTAATATGTTTTAACGTGGGGAAGTTGTGGCTTAGTGGTTAGAGAGTTTGACTCCTAACCTTAGGGTTGTGGGTTCGAATCTCGGGCCGGCAATAACACTACTTAGGTGCCCTTGAGCAAAGCATTGAACCCCCAATTGCTTCATGTAACCATTTTGGTAAAATTAAAACAGAAAAAATGGAATCTAGAAAAAGATTCTCTAAACAGAGAAAAACAAAGGAATTTGGGAAGAAATAAAATGGATGTAGGGCCCTATAATACTTCACATCCTATATCACACCTCTCTGGGCAAGGCACAGACTGCTAACACTTCTCACATCTAATCTGACCCACTAACTATACATCATAACATGTTTATGACAGAGACCCAGCTGGGTCACTTTTTCCAGACAGCAGTTGGCAGTGAGTGCTGAGATTCACAGGAAAGAGGAAGAGTGTGTTTTCTGCTCTGTGACACAGTCATAAATGCAGTGGTTTGGATGTTTAACAGCCCAACAGACCGATCAAACATGTGTGTCCTGCTCCAGCTGCCCTCAGGAAGCAGCACATGAAGACATGCCCAACACGACTGCAGCCGCAGATCACCCCAAACAGGGCTCGCCAGAATATATACACACACTAGGGCTGGTAATTTAACGCATTATTAGATTAATTATTAAAAACAATGCGTTAAAATTATTAACGCATTTGACGCACTTGCCCCGCCCAAGACATGTGACTTCATACAGTCAAATAATGACTAATATGAGGCAGAGCAAGAACTTACTGTGCGATGGAGCCTAGAAAATATCACTGAAATTCAAGATATGGGGCAAAACGCCCATTTGAGATTGTCTCATATTTACATCACATAGTTAATAAATATCACACTGTAGGCTGTAGGCTAAGTGAAATATCACACTAGTGTAAATGTGACACTCATCTTATACAATAGTTCATTAAGAAGTTAATATTGTGATATTTTAGACACAATGTTGTCTGTTTTGCTCAATTTTGCCAACCAGAAGATAAAGATAAAGCAGAACTGTTAATATCCGAGCAACCCACAGGGGTATTTCATTTCTAAATCCACGGTTTGAATGAATTTGTTCAATTTTTTTGAATGAATTTGGTCTGTTCGCTGCACAGACCGATTGGAGTATGACACCAAAGTACCACGGTATCAGTCTGATGGTGATGATTCGCTTCAAGTCGAACAAGCCTAATGATTCAATGAACCATTCATGAAGAACCCTTTACTTCACTCCTAAATGAATCAGCCATTTGAACGAATCGAATGAATAAATGACTCAATGACTTAATCATTAAGACATTTACCACCACCTACCGGCAGTTTTAGTTTATTATTTAGAGTATCATTTCATCAAAGAAAAAATTATATATTTTTATAGTAATAATAATCAAATTAAGAAAATAATCTATTAAAGTTATAGTTCATACCAACCAAAAATGACAATTCTGTCATCATTTACTCACATGGTCCAAAAGACGGGGTTGTTTTGTAACAGTGTAAAAGTTATATTTAATTTAATGTGTCTTTGCTGAATAAAATGATGCTTCTCTCAAGAAAAAGGACTGATTAAGACAATATTACAAGCTCACAGTATCGGAGCCAGTTGATCTTACTTTTCCAAGCAATCAAGACCTGTTTTTTCATCTAATGGGTCCACAGTGAATCCATTCACTCCAGGGTGAATCTCTGCTTGTTCTAAGAGATTCTACTCTGCAGGTCCATATGTTTATTCTTTCATTTGATCTAAAGATCTCACCTGCCATCTCTCTCTGCAGCTCCGTCCTGTGTGATGGTCTTGACGAAGATACCCAGTTTCTCCAGCCCCTGATCTGCCCCAACACCCATCCCTATAATACTGATCCCCAGCCCTTTATCACCTACATGAACACAAGAGAGAGAGAAAAATGGTTTGCCTTCATAATTGTTTTTTTCATTGACTTTCGAATTGTGCAATTATTGAAGCAGGCATACTCTAACATGTCCAGCTTCTCCACATTGCAAACAGGCCATTTATCATTAACATATGACATTTACATATTAAAACACGTTCAGAGATCAGCGTCTTGGCAGGGATGTATTGAAAATCAGTGATTTCAATAGAAATCTGCCACATTGATCAATAAAAAAAAACTTGGTTTGAAAGTGATTTCCGTTTGACCTGTGCTTCATACTTCCTTAAATTATTGACAATGGATCTATTTTTGCCCACAAAACTAATGTGACCACAGCTTTAAAGGTAGAGTAGCAGAAACAATATGTTTAATTCTAAGGGTCAGTAAGATGGAAAAGTGAGCATGAAAACTAAATTATGCATGTTTCTGGTAAAGAAAAAAAAAACCCTGGGTAAAATTATAAGTCTATTTATGTGCAGAACATGGTGTTTAAAGGTGTCTAGTATGACTGATTTTTAATCACTCAATCTGAGAGCTGGAGTATTTTGTGAAAGACACTGCCTCAACCTTTCTCGATCTCCACGGGAAACACGTCCATCTTCTCCACACGTTTCTCCAGCTCGTACTCGGCAGACGCCGCCACAGGATCCACGTCATCGTTCCTGCGGTCGTACTCTTCATTAGAGAACGTGCTGTACACCTGAAAGCCCAGAGACACAACAGTCAATTACAGCTAATAATACACAAAAACTGTTCATTCACTTTCATAATCTCTTAGAGTGCCTATTATGCATTTTATTAGGATCAAAGCCCTTCCTAGATCACTGGTCAGCATTTCGGTTCATGGAAAAACACTGGACATGTCAATGAAACCGAAACATCAAAGCTGTACTCAGCTTCTCTACAGTCCTCTCTGCTACAGTATCAGCCCAGTGGAAACAGCTCTTATCTACTACAGAGAAAATCACTTACTGCACACACACAGTCATTTATTAGAGATTTATCCATCCTTTATAGTCCAAAAGTACAGTGTGTATATATATATATATATATATATATATATATATATATATATATATATATATGATGAACTGATGCAGTGTGACTGTCTATAAACAGGAAGCACAAGCAACGATCATTTAGTACATGCATAAATCATATGCATAAAACATAACTCATAAACTAAAAATAACCTCCTAAAAAACAAAAAGACACACTCAAAAATTCTGACTAAAAAATTTCATAATTTTTTTTTGCAGATTAAAGTAAATTATATATAATATATATTTTTTCAATTAAATTACTTATAAAATAAAATTCAATAAACAGTTTACTTAAAAGTTCTCTTCATCCCACAGTTTCATTCAAAAAACAATACAACTTATTTTCATTCGTGGAACATAATGTGAAATACCTAAACATGAGGGCAAGCAAGAGTGTGACAGAGGTACACTTTTTTATGCCTCACATACTGGACTTATATTTTTGTTTTTTAATCATTTAATTATATATTTTTTATTTGGAGCCTGACAGTCCCTATGTATGTATGTCCCTACTCAATCATTCATTTTCAAAAAACTGTTGTTATTTTAATTTTTTGGCAAACCAATCCTCTATTTTCCAATAGTTGCCCCTTTTGTTCCAAAGAAGAAATTAAGTCACACAGGTTTGAAACAATATACAAATTTGAGTAAACAATGACAATTTTCTTTTTTTAGCTGAAGTATCCATTTAAATAGTCTATCAAATGTTTTCTCGATTAATGAATGTGTGTGTGTGTGTGTGTGTGTGTGAGAAATAGGATTAAGCCTGAGCACTGTGAGAGAGGAACAATAAAACACTGGGTTTGAGTAAAATGATCTCACTGGGCTCCACTAATTATATTTTATCAGTCTGAGAGAAAACATTTGAGGGGAAACACAATATAAAATGAATCCAACTGAAGACAGAGTCAAACTAGCCTAAATAGTATTATTTTGTGGAGAGACACACAGACTGGGATCCAAAGTTTGAATGAACAAAGTCAAAGCTCAAATCATTGCCAGCTCTTTCTCTAGCTCTCTCTCTCACACACACACACACACATGCACAGACACGCGTGCACACACACACACACACACACAGACATTTTATTGTCATGTAATCCACCTGAGAACTACGAACGGTTCCTAAAAGGAAAAGACAGAGACAGAGATTTCACCACTAACCTCTCTTTCTGTGGAAGTTTAGAGGACTTCGACTGCAGTTTGAGGGAAAAAGAACCGTTTAGAGGCGTCCAAGGTATTTCGTAATCTTGGTTTATAGCATTGAGGGTTGTGGTTTGAATTAAAGATGCCGATTCAAAATTAGGAGCAGAAAAAGAGTCAGTTTATTACTGGGAAGCATCTACATCACAGCACAGAAAACAGCGCTGCTAGTCACTGCAGATGTGCTTAGCTTCTGATGTGATGAATTACATCAGGATATATCAGCATGACACCAAATTAACTGAGAGTCCAATAACAGCACAGTGGAAGCTCATTGGTTTCAGTCACCATTCTGGAGTGAGAACAATGCCATGTTTTTGTCTTTAAAATATTAATTAGACAATACAACACTTTCCAGCAGACAACATTTTGGTCTTCTATATAAGAGTTCAATGTATCATGACCACCCAGAATATTTATTAAAGCTGAACTAAAAAGCAGCTCATCCACGAAACCTTCTGATAAAGATGTCACAACCATGATTCATTATCTTATGACCACCTATATTAACATATCATTAATGTATCTGTTAACTGATGAGTCCTGATGAAAGTCTATTTTGGTTAGTAAGACTTAGCGAGTCCTAGCAGAGCTAACTTGAATATATGCCTTAAAGAACAGCACCAAAACCTGTCTGTTTATTAAATTACAACCTCTGCAGATGTAAAACATCAACAGGACTCGACACTAAGAGCCAGGGTGAAAGATGGTAGGGATAGCTGATAGAGTCGTAACAGGCCCGACTGTGGAAGTTTATCGTTCAGACAAGTCTTAGAACTTGATACATTCGTGTGATTTTTAACTGATCAAGTACAAGAAGACGTGAAAGAGAAATGTACCATTCGCTCACTGTCTGAGATGGTTTTCTGTTTGTACACGTATTACTAACTTATTTATTTTAAGTTAAATTGTGCTTTGTTGGCATAATGTCTGCTAGAATGTTATAAATGTTTGTAAAAGTAAATAATTAAATTGTTGTGTACAACTATTTGGCTACAACATTTGGTTATTAATTCTTTTTTTTTTTTTTTTTGCAAATCAGCAAAATATGGAGAAAAAAAAAAAAAAGTAGTGTTTGGTATTCGGCCTTCGACACATTGTTTCATTTTGTTTGGCTTCGGCTTCCGCCAAGAATTTTCTTTTTGGTGCACCCCTAGTTAGACCTGCCTGGAAAAAAAACATAAAATTACTGTTTATTTCATTTATATATTTGATTTATTGCTTGTAACATGTTGGTTTGTTCTAATTTATTACTGACAGTTAATTGTTTTTAAATAATGTTTAACTCAACAGGTGCTTCTCAATAAATTAGAATGTCATGGAAAAGTTCAATTATTTCAGTAATTCAACTCAAATTGTGAAACTTGTGTATTAAATAAATTCAGTGCACACAGACTGAAGTAGTTTAAGTCTTTGGTTCTTTTAATAGTGATGCTTTTGGCTCACATTTAACAAAAACCCACCAATTCACTCTCAACAGATTAGAATGTGGTCACATGCCAATCAGCTAATAAACTCAAAACACCTGCAAAGGTTTCCTGAGCTTTCAAAATGGTCTCTCAGTTTGGTACACTAGACAATCATGAGGAAGACTGCTGATCTGACAGTTGTCCAGAAGACAATCATTGACACCCTTCACAAGGAGGGTAAGCCACAAACATTCATTGCCAATGAAGCTGGTTGTTCACAGAGTGCTGTATCCAAGCATGTTAACAGAAAGCTGAGTGGAAGGAAAAAGTGTGGAAGAAAAAGATGAGATGATAACCAACCAAGAGAACCGCAGCCTTATGAGGATTGTCAAGCAAAATCTATTCAAGAACTTGACTGAACTTCACAAGGAATGGACTGAGGCAGGGGTCAAGGCATCAAGAGCCACCACACACAGACAGGTCAAGAGATTTGTTGAACCACACACAACGGTCAGAGGTGTCTTACCTGGGCTAAGGAGAAGAAGAACTGGACTATTGCCATTGGTCTAAAGTCCTCTTTTCAGGTGAGAGCAAGTTTTGTATTTTATTTGGAAACCAAGGTCCTAGAGTCTGGAGGAAGGGTGGATAAGCTCATAGCCAAAGTTGCTTGAAGTCCAGTGTTAACACACTGTTTCCACACTCTGTAATGATTTGGGGTGCAATGTCATCTGCTGGTGTTGGTCCATTGAGTTTTTTGAAAACCACTGCACCCATTTACTAAAAGCACCAAAAGTTGGTTAAATGACCATGGTGTTGGTGTGCTTGACTGGCCAGTAAACTCACCAGACCTGAACCCCAGAGAGAATCTATGGGCTATTTTGTCAAGAGGAAGATGAGAAACAAGAAACTAAACCAAAATGCAGATGAGCTGAAGGCCACTGTCAAAGAAACCTGAGCTTCCAGACCACCTCAGCAGAGCCACAAACTGATCTCCTCCATGCCACGCCGAACTGAGGCAGTCATTAAACCAAAAGCATCACCTACCAAGTATTGAGTACATGTACAGTAAATCAACATACTTTCTAGGACAACAGTTTACTAAAAATGTTTTTTTTTTTGGTCTTATGAAGTATTCTAATTTATTGAATTGGTGGGTTTTTGTTAAATGTGAGCCAAAATCATCACAATTAAAAGAACCAAAGACTTAAACTACTTCAGTCTGTGTGCATTGCATTTATTTAATACATGAGTTTCACAATTGGAGTTGAATTACTGAAATGAACTTTTCTACAACATTCAAATTAATTAAGATGCACCCGTATATTAGCTAGGTTGGAGGTTTTGAGATGATATTCAAAATGTAAGTATATTTCAAGCAAAAGTAAATGAATGCACGAGTCAAAAACAAGCTGTATCTTTAAGTTAGTTATTTATTTACATAAGAGTTAATAGAAGTGTTAAATATGGCATCTTTAAAAACAGTGTGTGCGTGTGTGCGTGCGCGTGTGTGTTTCAGGATTAGTGTGAAGATGTTGGATTATGTATAAACTGATGTAGTCCAAAAGCTGGAAAAAAACAGTTCAGCTTCCCGACCTTGAACATAATCCCCAATCCACACGACTAGACGTCTCTCTGTCTACACACGCAGTCGTCTCTCTCTCAACCACAGGGACTAACTTTCCGAACCAATAATAATTGGTCTCAACTACAAGCTAAACAAAACCATGTACCATATTTTAATACAGGGTCTCTGCATGTTTGTATTAAATGTAAGATAGTTTAAGACTTTTACACACTGAAAAAAAAAAATCATTTATACAACTTAAGAAAATAAGAAATTAGGGTACTGATTCATATCTATATTTTTTTATTTGAGCCAATGAAAAATAAATAACTTGCCCTTAGGGATGAATGAAACTTTTTTTCAGTACACTTTTTTTAAAAGAAAAAGTTTAGATTACAAAAAGGTTTAATTAGAGGTTTTAATACCATAATTAAAAACTGAGTTTGAAATGGACAGTTCAAAAGAATCAGCTCATTACTGAGTCACTGTTTTGTGAACTGAAAACTGTCTGTTTGACAATGCCAAAGAAAGACTTGTTGGCATTTTTTAGAAAATCCACCTTGAAGTTTCCATTTTTTTTCAAGCATAAATGTAAAACTTAAAATCTATTTTACATTTTTTTTTTTTTTTTAAAAAGCAAACAAGTATTATTTTTCTTTGCAAACAAGTCTTATTTTATCCAGTTTTGTTTAATGTATTTTGGGTAACACTTTATTTTAATGTGTCCTTGTCATGTACATTACATGTACTTACTACTTACTATTACAATAACAATTAATTTTCCATAATTACATGAAAGTAACCCTTAGCCAAACTCTACTGCACATGCAGTTCATTAATATTACTCAGTAATTAACATGTACTTAATCAGAATTTTATGTATAATTCCACTGTAACAAGGACACCTTAAAATAAAGCGTAACCATAATTTATTAATTTATTTTACTGAAAATGCAAGACAAAATACTTGTAATAAAAATGACTTTTAGCATGTGAAGATTGTGAACTATCACCCACTGTGACTGAACCTGTGAACACTGGAAATCCATCGTGAAAAATAAGAGACTGAGAGACAGAAAGTGCAATGACTGCGTGTTAATTAACTGTAGAACATATTTGAGTATTTGTGAGCCTGCACTGACCTCACACCGCTCTGTGCTTACACTTGGCCTCTTCTTTTTCTCCTTTCTGTCCCTCTTCCATCTCTCCTGTTGCCATGGACGACACCACCAAGTCAAACAATGTTCCTTTTCTTTGCTGAAACCTGAGCGCTCTGGTCTCTGAGAGAATCTGTGCCGCGCTGTTCACACCTGCCTCAGTTACACAGCTTCCTGTCTGACTTCTGACTTCCTCTCATCCTGAGCGCAAGTGAATTATAGGAATACATTTACTGCTCACTGAAGCCCAGCATGAACTTAATCACAACACTTCAGGTTAAAGAGTGAAAGAAGTAGCTAAACATTTCATATTTGACAAGTGCATCACAATAGAAATGTTAAACGATTGGCAGTAATATCCAGAGATACAAACTGCTCTCAAATCTTACCGGTTTGAATTAAAAATATATATGACCCGTGCTGGCAAAATAAGTGTGAATACGCACTGGTTAATTTTGAGCTACAGACAACAGCAAAAAATAAAGCATTTAAGGTTTTCACAAAAATAAGATCTATAAGCCCTCGTCTAGTAACCCCAAAGCTCCAAATAGTTATTAAACATCTAAAATTATCTTTTTTTATGTTTTCTGAGAGGAGTATCATTTTCTCTGTTGGCTTCTCACATATGAATATATATGAATCATTCACATAAATGTGTGCAATCCTGATAAATATACACATATACTGTATAAACACAAATACAGTATTTAAGAAAATGTGCAGAAGCATGTATTTGAGGACTATGGATGGTGATTTTCAGAGGTGAACAAATTTGGATGAATCAGGCCCAATAAAATATATACAGGTCCTTCTCAAATAATTAGCATAATGTGAAAAAGTTCATTATTTTCCATAATATAATGATAAAAATTAAACTTTCATATATTTTAGATTCATTGCACACCAACTGAAATATTTCAGGGTATTTATTGTTTTAATACTGATGATTTTGGCATACAGCTCATGAAAACCCAAAATTCCTATCTCAAAAAATTAGCATATTTCATCCGACCAATAAAAGAAAAGTGTTTTTATAATACAAAAAAAGTCAACCTTCAAATAATTATGTTCAGTTATGCTTATTCTTTTAGAAGAACCTGTATATTTTTTTTAAGACTCTGATTAAATGGTTAAATTACTTTTATAATTCATTATTCATTGAAATTAATCTCCCTTTTCAGCATCATATAAATCATATGGCCCTAAACATTCCTCACACAAAGTGACTACAGAAGACTAATAGGGATCATCATAAAAATTGCATAAAAGTGTTTTTGATGCATTATTGTGGCGTTTTGGTACCCTTGATCCCGGTCATATTTCACTGTATGGATGATGAACAGAGCAGTCGTGCGTTTGGAACAACACGAGGCTGAGCAAAGCAAGACAGAATGCTTAATGTTTGACCACCGTGCATGTTTTATGTGATGTCCTTAAATTAATACTCATAGTGTACATCTGCTTCACATTTACATTTCAGCTCCAGTCCAGAGAAACACTGCAACACAACACCAGTCTTTCCATGTTATGTCTATATTTCTCTCTTCAGAGTTAATAATTACTGTTCAACTTCTTTAATCTAAAAAAAAAAAAAACCTTTCTTACACATACAAGCTGCGTTTCTTTTCTTATTATTAATTTGCTGTGGGCTATGCACTCCACCCGGTCACTCGCTGTAAGTCCCAAAAAGTATTTGAATGCATTAAATTCACTGTACTTAACAAAATCTCAAACAAAGTTTATTTGGGGGAAAAATTCAAATGTTTCTCAAGATGCTAAATAATGTTTGTAAAATGTTAGTTGCTCATGTTGATTGTTAATGTGATGTGAGAATTTGGAGAACTGACTCATACATTTACTAAAAAATAAGATACGGACGAAAAAAGATCCTGCAGCATTTGAGGGCATATGACACACTCATATCATGTATCATATTATAAGCAATGACATTCAGTGAGACTGAAGAGTAAAATAAAGGTGCTTCTCAATAAATTAGAATGTCGTGGAAAAGTTCATTTATTTCAGTAATTCAACTCAAATTGTGTACTTGTGTATAAAATAAATTCAATGCACACAGACTGAAGTAGTTTAAGTCTCTGGTTCTTTAATTGTGATGATTTTTGCTCACATTTAACAAAAACCCACCAATTCACTCTCAACAGATTAGAAAATGGTGACATGGAGTCAGCTAATAAACTCAAAACACCTGCAAAGGTTTCCTGAGCGTTCAAAATGGTCTCTCAGTTTGGTTCACCAGACTACACAATCATGAGGAAGACTGCTGATCTGACAGTCGTACAGAAGACAATCACTGACACCCTTCACAAGGAGTGTAAGCCACAAACATTCATTACTAAAGAAGCTGGCTGTTCACAGAGTGCTGTATCCAAGCATGTTAACACAAAGTTGAGTGGAAGGAAAAAGTGTGGAAGAAAAAGATGCACAACCAACAGAGAGAACCGCAGCCTTATGAGGACTGTCAAGCAAAATCGATTCAAGAATTTGAGTAAACTTCACAAGAAAATTGAGGCTGGAGTCAAGGCATCAAGAGCCACCACACACAGACATGTTAAGAGATTTGACAACGGTCAGAGGCGTCTTACCTGGGCTAAGGAGAAGAAGAACGGAACTGTAGCCCAGTGCTCCAAAGTCCTCTTTTCAGATGAGAACAAGTTTTGCATGGTCACACTTATTAGAACAATGTATTTCTAAAGCTGCTCAACTTGCTGCCATCAGAGAACAGTGTGTTTTATCTCCTGCAATATAGCAGCTGGAAAAGTGTATTATTTTGACTCTCTAACCATGAACATACAGTAGGTGACATTTCTGCAGGGAGTAATACACTTGTTTCGATTTCTCAGGCCACGGCAGATGTGTGTCACAGAAGCACATGTATTCCCGCGTTAGCGCCACACCTGTGTGTTTGTTCAGACCTTTGTGTAGCTTTGAGGAGAGGCTGCTGAACTTCCTGGAGTGAGCGGAGAGAGCAGGTGCTCTTCATCAACACACACTAATGCTACAAGCCCCGTCCAGGACACCACAGCACACACATGCACATTCAAAGACAGTAAACCGGAAGAACACAACCTTGTGTTGCTAAATATAACAACAAGACCTGTGAAAGATCCTGACTCGCTAAGATAAAGAGAAACTCTCCCAAACTTGTTTACTAGCACTAAAGTCCTATTTTGTCAACATTAGTTACTTGAATTAATTACTTAATTTACTTACTTCTGTTAAAATCGTTAAATGCATTTATTATTATTATCATAATCATCATCATCATCATCATTATTGTTCATCATCTCACAGTTTTTGCCATCCACCTTACAGTTTTCAATTGGAGGACATTAAAATGTGCAAAAAAAAAAAAGACTTATTTCCATAGGTTTAGGGATCCAAGCCAATTCTACAGAGCAAAATACCATAGGAATTTAAGACTTCTTCACATCAAGATGAATCTTTGTTGATGAAAGATGAAAAATGAAAATTCGGTGCAAAGAACATTTGGATTTGAATAGATGTCTGTCTGATGTCTGCATAAGTTTAGAATGACTTATATTTATTAAAATGTTTTACTAATAAACAAATAACTTAGAATGACAAGCATTTGCATGCTATTGCAAGGTTTCTATTTATTTCATTTGTTTAACTGACCTCTTTTCTACTTCACTATGAAAATCCCCACAATGAGAATGGTGTTATCTAAAACTACAGTTTGGAGTTTTGGAGTCTTAAGTGACAGTAAATGGCATACAACCAATTAGTTTCCATTCCTCGTCTCTGCACTCTAATATTTTATAAACACATTTTTTTTTTTCACATTTATTTTGTAAAACTCATTTCAAAATACAGCAGATTTACAGAAAATGCATTGCAAATGCCAGTTGGGTATCCTCTGTATGGTGTAAAAAATATATTTCAGCTATCCTACAGATGAATGACCTGCCCAACTCAGTAGCAGCAAGGACTTGGCCATCTTCAAGAATCGGCTAAAAACACATCTCTTATCTGACCCTCTCTCGCACTCCATTCTAATTCGGTTCTTAAACTTGCCCCTTTTAGACTCGCACTCTATTCATTTACAAACTGCTTGTTTTCATTAAAAAAACACAATTTTTCTCATCTTTTTGTATTATATTTATTTGTTTTTTCTTTTCATTATTATATAATCTAAAAAAAAAAACTGTCTATGTGTACTGTGTTAAGCTAACTGAGACTTATCAAAGCCCTTTTGTTGTTTTTGATTGCTTCCATTGTCTTCATTTGTAAGTTTCTTTGGATAAAAGTGTCTGCTAAATGACTAAATGTAATGTAATGTTGAAGTGTGTGAAATGGAATTTAAAGGGGTCATAATGGGTTATAATGTTGTTGTTTTTTTGTTTAGTTTTTTACGTCGCTCTGGGACACGGCATCACAGTATGGTGAGGGGCGTAACATTTCCATCACACGCTTGAGGCATTCAGCCAATCACAGCGCACTGGGTGCATTTCCCAAAAGAATCGTTAGCCAACTATGGCAGTTAGTTCCACTGAGATCTATTGGTAGCGACAGAACTTGCAACCATAGTTGCTTTTGGGAAATGCTCCCCTGGAGAGCTGGCCAATCAGAGCACACCTTGCTTTTCAGAACGATAAGCTTTGTAAAAATCTATGTGTTTCAGAAATACAGGGCTTAGAGGAGCAACTATAAATGTAAATCATGTGGATAATAATGTGTTTTTTAACCTTAAACTGCAAAAATACATTTCATTACACCAAATACACCAAATAATGTTCTTTTTAGCAACATCATATGACCCCTTAAGAAATTTGAATGGTGTGACTGTACAGAAGTTGGAATCTACATGCTAATACACACTATGGGCAATGCTGATGTTGTTAACATTAATAACTCGAGGATAAAGTAACAATACTAATAATTTGCATGGTTTGATATGAGCTAAGTGACTGTTAGATTTAAATCACCATTGGTAGCGCTGTTTATTATAATGCTTTTTCCTCAGTTGGTCAGAACAAACATGGCAGACTTGTTACTTGTTCAGATGACAATATATGCAGAAAATTCTTATTTGGGTCAAATAGATGCAAGCTAGAATCTGTGATAGCGAAGTAAACATCCACACCAGTGCGGTGATTGACTGCCACACACACACATACTCCTCAAAACATTAGATTCATCCGAGCTGGAGCTGTGCCAATACACAACCCACGCAAGGAAAATAATTCTGCACACAGCTGCAACTGGAGGTTTTCAAACAGAGACGGCCAAAAGAGGCCAAATTTACAAACTGCAGATTTAAAAAAATATATATATATTATATAATATTGTAATAACAATTTAAAACAGTGTCATATTGGGTGAATTTTCACATTGGTCTGAACAAAAAGAGAGGCTCATAGAAAATGAAAATTGATACACTAACCAGTAGGAGGCTCTTTTGGAACAGCAGAAATAAATACAGTACAGTTGTTGAAAATGTAAGAGGAAAGTCCACTGATGAGTTGCCAGTAAAAGCCCTGGACGGCCCCAGCCCAATTAAACCCCTGCATGTGCCCAAAGTCATTTTCATCAGCACTGATTTGAGTTCTCAAACACAAAGGTCCACTAGGTAGTGTGCTGTGCTCACAACAAATACAGCACTCTTTAAAAGCTGTGCATGCTCAACTGAGCACAAACAGCAGAAAATGAAGCACAGTTCAGTCTTTAAGTTAACTTGGCTGTTCTGGGTAGTTTCTTGCTGGGCCAAACAATCACCTCACAATGGTGTTTCAACCTCCCTGAACACCCTAGAAACTGCACAGCAGCATTTTCTTCAGTGAACTTTACTTGTACAATTCCTACTGTACAAATGATTACCCATATTTATATTACTTTTGACACTATTGCTATTTCATTTTATTCATTAAAATTGCCCCAACTGGATTACTGCTTTATTGTCAGGTCGAAAATGTTAAAATGACAATGCATAAAGCATGCTAGTTCAGCGAATGAAAACAGGGAATCAAAGGCAGAGGAGTTGAGAGATTAAACTCCCGTGCACTTCAGCTGCTGCTGTGATTTCAACTGTTACAGACACACCTACACGCTTTCAGACAGAGCATGAGAAACGGACGGACACACAACTGCTACTCTCCAAATATACTGATCTCACCACATTTAAAAATACACCACACCACCAACAAATGTTTCAAGTATCATCACATACTAACCCTATTTGTGGTGTGAGTATTTGAGATGCCTGCACACAGACTACATACTGGAAACACTCTAGTGTTTAGTAAAGCTATGCACTAACCTACCTATGTGTCATTAACGCTGCGCTGTGTCATCACCTGTTGACTTTGTGGAGCTGTCTCCATTTAACTATGGCACTAGAATGAACATCTCAGATGATGGGATCACACGTCGATCGACACTGCTGCTCGAGGAACTGTAAAGGGAGCCAACAGTCTTTACAATCATGACTGTATATGCAAAGCATGGCAAGACTTCATCAGTGAAGAAGAACAGTGACTATCAAAAGTGAATGAAATATTAGACTATACACTAGTCAACATCTGAAGTGGATCAAAACATCGTTGTCTTCAAACCTATAACAAAATGTGTTTTACTTTACCTGTTAGTGCTGTCTTGATTATTTAATGTAAGTTTAAATACATATTTCATAAGTTATGACAGCCAGTGTGTAAATGATTCTATCTCAACAACAAATAGAAACTGTATAATAAAGAAGTTAATTTAAAAACATAAACATTTTTTATTTGAGTGCTAATTATTATAGTTAAAAATAAATAGTAATTTAATTCTGGGCTCTGTTGTTAATTGTAAACTTATAATAATGTACAAAGGCTCCCTGTAGTTTAGAGCATAAACTGAGGTGTATATATATATATATATATATATATATATATATATATATATATATATATATATATATATATATATATATATATATATATATTATTTATTTTTTTTTTATCCCAAAGAAAGTTAAATTGTAATTTAATTTATTTAAAGAAAAAGCTATTTGTTCAGTAAACCATTGTTTTATTAAAAAATAATAATAAATGTTTAGCCGAGTTTTTTCTCCCATGCACCAAACAGTGACGTCAAACCCGAGTCATGTTTGCGTACCGTTACACCCCTTCCTAAAACAGTACACACCACAGTATACACAGTCTTACAGAAAACTGATTCAAAACCTTTCTTTGTCCAGTCTCAGGTTTCTAGATGAAGCCTTCTATGACAAACCGGCAGATGAGATTAAAATAACAGACATAATACACAGTTAATCATTAGTAATTCCTGGGATATTTCACTTAATCCTATCAGCTCTTTGTACATATTTGCCAGAGGCATAACAAGCGGCAGTAATACAGTTTGACAGGCATAGCAACAGTAACTAAGGGACAGGGTTAGTGGACTGGCCAATCGCAAACCACAGTTTACTCACTATGAGTTATTATGACCTTCTGTGGGCAGAACATAAACTGATACGGTCAACCTGGCTCTGCCTAAAGCACAACAGAGCGGTTTTATTGTTAAGGGTAAAGTAGCAGAAACTGCCCAGTTATATCAAAGTCAGAAAGAAGGCAGAAACTATGTTTAAAAAGTAAAGTATGACTGTTTTTGCTGAAATCTTGAGTCATGATAAACTGCTAAAAAGGTGCAGAATGTGGCCTTTTGTAGATGATGAGACATCTGACAGAAGTCGGTGATCAAGGGAGTTATTTCACTCTGCTGAACAAAGAGGCTCTCTTTCACACACTCGGTCTCTCCGTCTCTCTTCCTCGACGGGACAGGCTCAGGTTACCGTCAGCCCCTGTCCTGCCTCCTCCCTCTCTGGCACACGGGACTTCCTCGACGGAGGCTGGATGAAACAAAACTCAAGTTGCCAGACTTCTGGACACTGCACGAGTTCAGCCGATCAGAGTGGAGATTGTGACTGTCGCTTGGGACTTTTTGTGTGCAATATGCATCAAACCATCTGTAAACTATATAGGGCTGCCGATGTGTCTTAACCGTGTGTGACTATAATTTGAGCTCTCTCATGAATATTAATGAGTTTCATTAATGTCCTAACCAGCTGCTGCTGTAACAAGAGTTCTGTCCGTTGTGTGCTGGCTGGCTCCGCCTCCAGTGAAACATCATTGGTGCAAAATTTGGCAAACTTGGCTGTAATTGTTGGGCCCTATGAAATCTTTACTTAACTTATTTGTATTTTAGTTTTAGCAATTAAAATTTTTCTCCAAGTTAGAATTTCTCAAAAATTCTGTTTTTTCCCTTTCTCTTATTTTAATGTTTCTCATGTTTTTTCATGTTTTAATGGTTAAATAAAAAATGTAGTAAAACAAAAAGCAGGTATAAGTGATTTAAATTAATTAGAAAATTTAGCAACAATTTGTGAGTTTCCCAAATTCTGTTTTATTGTACTTTTTTCTTGATTTAATTGTAATGGTTTAAATTTTAACTAAAAAAGCATGTCTGACTGAATTCATAAAAAGTAATGATTTTCATATTCTATTATTCTTTTTTAAAATATAATTCCATTTTTATTTCAAATAATTGTATTTTGTCAGATGTTTCGTTGTCCGTTTGTATTTTTCTGGGTTTAATGACTACAAAATGGATTATAAAAACATTTTCAAGTGCAACATTACATATAAAACATGGACACTTTAATCAATCTTTTTAAAATTTTAAATGTTAAATACTGGTAAATAAATTTTGCATTTTAAAATTCACAGACACTAGTCTAAACTGTGATTTGGGAGTACAGTGCCACTTTTGATTTAGCCAAAATGACACATTCTGTGAAATACCACATTATACTGTAAATGACATTTGTATGATTGGATTCATGGATTCAACTGTGATTGTGTCTGGTAGTATAGCAGTTACACTTTCAGTGTTCACAGGAAATCACTGGTTAAAGCTCATTGCACAAGAGTGCGAAATTTTGTCTGTCATAATAAAATTGGAACAAGTTTTAATTCGCTGTCGCATCTGTAGCAAGCACTTGTCATCTTTGGGTGAACAAACCCATTAGAGATACCACAAGCTGCTGATAACTCACAAACCTGGAAGTTACACCACTGAACAATAACAAAAATGATCCTGGTCCTATGTGATATGACTTTGTAATAAATCCAAACAAGTTTAACTTTATGTGTTAAAAAGAAACATTGTGCAACTTTTTGAGATTTGGTTATTGTGCGATTTCTGCCAGTACATTGCTTTCTGCAACCAGATATAATAGTCCCAGAAGTTATGGAAGTTGACAGTGTACAACAAGAAATGCGTTAGAAACATTATGTTAGATGGTTATTGTTTACATCCTTCAAAATGGTCTATGACCTGTGTGCTGAAAGTAATCAATCAGACCAATTACACTGCTGCACAGTTATCTTACGTCAAAGCAGCAGCTACACACAGAGTTACGTTCTCCCAAAACAACTATAAATCCCTCATAGCTGATTTCTGTCCTGTTTAATGACAATCATCACATACTACACTCAACTACTCATTCCAGTTACAACAAATGCCTTGTAAACTACAACCGGAGGATGAAATCTCTTTCACTCTGACGTAGGAACCAGACACATCTTCTGTTTCCCATCTCAAATACACCAGAGATGCAGCTTGCCAGGTCTTTATCATGTTTCATTTATTCAACTTCACCAAACCCGTTCATAAAAGACTTGGACCTGTCATGTGGGAACTGTCTGAATCCCCAATTATGAACCCACATCCACAGCAACAATGCAACAACTCTTCAGCTCAACATGTTAAGACCGAGATGAAACACAATGGTGGAAAAATACCTGCCTCGAGCCAGGACAAGACCTGTTTACACAGCTACACTCCTTCATTTCACAATCTCAGAGGAATAATGCAGGGAGCAAAAGAGAGTAAGTGTGAGGTGGGTCCTATGAAGATTGAGACATTATCACTAGTCATGCATCAGTGACTTTAGCATACTAGCATGCTACACAGACATCTAGACGGTCCACAGTGAATGTTATGCAGTTGAAAACGAGGCTGTGAGAAACAGACATATGGCAAGCACTGGATAAAGCTTATATATCAGGATTGCTAGCGACCCATGCAAGGGATATATTAGTGTACCTATATTTTTTTCCTGTGCAACACAAATTAAATATCTGATGACTCAATAAGTGCAATGCACCTTTCTTCCTCAATGTTTGTTACTCGATGTGATGTTTCATTCATAATTACCACAGGCATAAAATAAAAGAATATCCTAAAATCTGTAAAAACTGAACCACAGTTCTTGTGTGCAATGAAAGATTTGTATCAGTCATTTAATGGTGGACGACGTGGTTAATAAGCTGCCAGTGATCAAAACACTGATTTTGAAGACGTTGAAAATAATACTTTTGAAAATATGCTTGAAATTACAAATATGAGCAAGACGCTGAATCATCTGCTCGAACTGAGCCCCCGTCCAATATCAAAAGGTAACAAAATTAAGCTTAAATTTTATTCTTTTGGGATTGTGATTTAAAATAGCAGGAAAATTTAACACTATTGCCGCAGTTAGAGATCCATCTTTGTTAGATATATTGATCCAACTCTATTTCACGGCCAATTTGTATGTATTTTACGAGGTGGCTAATTCATACAAATTTGTACGACCTCAATTGTATGATTTTGTATGATTTGTCTAGTGAAGGGTAGTTTTAGGGGCAAGGTTAGGGGTAGGTCGTTTACGCAATTTCATACAAATTGTGAGGGGGGGGGGGGGGGGGGGCTTGTAAAATACATACGATTTAGCAAAAAACTTACAAAGTGAGGTAATACAAATTTGTATGAATTAGCCACCTCATAAGAATATGTATGAATTGCCATGAGATTGGGTTTACAGGTCCAGGTTGCTAAAGACATGTAATACATTCATGCATGTAAGGTTTAAATATGGTGCTGCTACCCTGATTAAAGGTCTACGGTGGGATCTTTTGCTGGTTTGGTTTAAGGAGATGCTACAAGCCCACGACATTCCACAGCCTATGGTTGTAAAACTGCCAAAATTTTAATTTCCCCCAAAAATGGGATAACTTGCACAGATAAGAATGGGTTGGTCATATATATGCCACAACACCTTAAAAAACACAAGGAAATCACCCAGAAACACCCTATTAACTGCAGTGGGAAAACCCCTCAGAACCCCTTAGCATTGTACAGATTGTTTTTGCACAAGAAGCACCACTTTTTGTTTTTTTAAGTTAAAATCTCATGGATCGTGAACATGTAGACTACACATGAAGAGAGAGATCAAAATGAAGATTGCTCACAAGGAAATGTGTTTTGTAGGAGCGGATCTGTGCCAGCATACTTTTCTGTTCTATTTACCATCCGCATTTCATGTCAGCCCTCTGTCCCTCAGTGAATCGCAATGTCAACAATATTTCTAAAAATATTCCCCCTTTTCAACCCCCAAACAAATGTTCTGCAACCACCCAACTGTTGAAGAGAGCTTTGCCCCCGGGCCTCACCGAGAGCTTCAAATGTCCCCAAATCATCTCCTTCTAAAGCCACAGTGATGTGTCTGAGCGCTCTTAAACCGTTAATTAAGTGCTTTTCTAATAATTAAATTAAAAAAAAAGCAGATTTTGCTTTCCAAACCACAGACATGTGAAATGAGACACAGAAGTGAAATGCTGAATTTTCAGAAAATGAAAATGTGTGTATATATATTTTTTGATTATATAGTATATATCATATATATATATTTTTTTTATTTTTGACATTGCTTACCCGTATGGGCTCAGTGGAGAATCTGATTTTCCTTCTTGGAGGCCCTTCCTCATCCTCAGACAAACCAGGAGCTTCATCATACTCCTCATAGACCTCATCTTCATCCTCCTCATCCTGCTGGTCCTGACCCGGTTCCTTATCATCCACAAACGCTGCGTTCTCAAAACTATAAAACACCGGAGACGTTTTCCCGCATTCATCTGGATCTTCCTGCTCACTCTCCTCCTCGTCATCATCTTCATGACAGCTATTCCTCTTTTGGATGATCTCCTCCTCCTCCTCTTCTTCTTCTTCTTCTTCTTGATTTGGTTCCTCTTTCTTCAGCTCTGTAGACACACACGCATCCTTCTCCAGCTGTTTGTCCTCTGTATGGTTTTGAGGTGATGACACCTGCAGAGAGGCAGTCACATCTTTTCGCTGCGCCTCCAATTTAAGTTCTCTTTGCAGTTTCACCTCCTCCAAAAGCTCTTCATCGTTCTCCTCGCTTTCTGAAGACTCGTTCTGGACCACTACGAGCTCGGCCCGTACCACCCCTGCACCAGCAGGGTCCAGACTCTGTGCGACCTGTTCTTTATAGATGTCCCTAGACGGACTGCGAATTATGTGGTTTGGGCTTTTTGGTTCCTCCGGACTCCATGGCCGTTTATATGTGCCGCTGGCAGAGGGTGAAGCTTTGAGATCTTTCGCAGGAGTACTACTACATTGAGGAGCTTCATTTATCGTGGAGTCTTTCACCCAGTGGTTTCCTGTTGACGGGCTTTGAGCATTGGGAGAAAGAGGCTCGCCGGGGCTCCTGCTGGTCGGAGAGGTGGGTTTGTATGAAATCGGGCTGATGGACTTGAACGGAGGGCTGCTGGAGTTGGTTTTAGGCGAGAGTTTGTCAGAGTTTGGGGACGCAGGTTTGTGTTCTGGATCAGCAGCAGGGGAGCTGGGTTTCTGGAAACTCCCTCGAGGTGATGGCAGCGAGCGCTCAGTAGGGCTGCTCAGTTTCTCAGGACTTTGCATTGAATCTTCTTTATTGCCGTCCACAGTGAAGTTCTCCAACCGCTTGGAAACAGGCCCGGAGTTAAGTGACAGTCTACTGACCTGTTTCGAGTCCTCAGTTTCCCTCCTTTCCTCTGGAGCACTCCTCGTGGGTGACGTCGGGCTTTTGATGACACTACTGTTGTTATTCTCAGAAGACCCAAAGGACCTCCGGGCCCCACGCCCCTCCTCAGGAACCTTCCCCTGGGACAGGCGCGTAGAAACCCTGCCGGGCCCCGGCTTGTCTGCGGCAGGCTGCTCTTTTATCCCTCTCTCAAATAGCTTTCTGGTAACTGAAAACTTTTCCGCCAGGGCGGCTTTATCTATCTCCACTTCCTCTCCCTTTGGGGTTCTCTCTGTGTTTTGCGGTTCTTGGTTGTTGGCGCTACTGAGGCAGGTTTTGTGAGTGCTGACTGGGAACTTGGACACTGGGGATACAGGAGAAGATGCATCTGTTTTGTAAGCCGGTTCCTGACTCTCCGGTGGTTGCTGACCATCCATTTGCAGGAAAATGTTCTTTATTTTGCTCACCCGGTTGCCAAACGGCCTCCCTCTGGTGTCCTCCCGGAGGTCGCTGGCTCCATTAGCATAAGACTTGTCCTCGCTGTCGGATTTGGTCCCATCAAAAGAGCACTTAATGGCGTGGAAGTCCGACTTGTAGGCATTTCTGTGCGGGGACGCGCTGCGCAGGGTGCGCTCGCCCTTGCTCTCTGCTTTGATCATTCTCAATGACTTTCAAAGTGTTCCACGTTAAAACTGTATTTTAGGTCCGTGGTCCTGTATCCTGTATCCTCAAACGGACAATGGCATGCGCCCTTCAGAGTCACTCTGATACATTGTATCGAAAACCCCCGCGCTCATCTGAAAAGAACAGAAACAATGTAACATTCCAAACTGAATTTGGAAATTTGAAAAGCGATTTGAAAGCACAAGCATGTAAAGCGTTGATCTCGGCGCTCTTTTGTTAGCAGACATCATCTACACACTGACTCATCCCCTTGATCAAAGAAACTTTGTCAACTCGGATCAAAACTTTCCTACAGTGATTTGCAGGCAGATCCATTGGTCTCATATTAATTCAGGGGTCAATATCTGACAGATCCTCTGCACTTTAAGATAGTGTTTAAAAACTCGAAACTAGATTAAATAATGTTCTTCCAATGATCAAGAACTACCGCGATCCGTGTTAAACCTGCCCACTAAAGCTGCTCCAGTGGGACTCTCTGCGGAACAATAGCTCAGTAAGTTCAACAAATGATCCAGTTTCGGAACTCGAGTTACAAACAAGTACAGCTTCTGCAACAATCAAGTCATCCACTTCTCTTACCTCCACGGATATCTCACTATCCACGGGCGCCGGTTCTTCTGCTCTGGGTAATTTAGATCCCCAAGCATGTCATTTGTTTCACCGCCATGGTTCTCCAACGAACTGCTGTCCGATTCGAGAATGAATCGTTCGTTTGAGTCAGTTCGTTTAACCGATTCTTTTTAAATAATTCACGTAGCGTTCGTAAAACCCTCAGTGAGGGAGAACCTTCTTGTATGAGAGTGAAACTTTATTGAAACAAATAAACAAGCCACATTTTATTGAGCAGGTATAGAAAAAAATGAATAGAAAGGCAAACCAAATGACAAAATCAAACTGGAACACATAAATACGAAATAAATAACTACAATATAACTTATTCTGGGTATTTATTCATTTATTTATTTATTTTGTTTGTTTGTATTTTTAGTTATTTACTTTGTTTTTGAGGATAAACATGAGACTCTGTAAAACTCTGTAAAGTTTATGCCTTTCTGGATTTTTTATTTAATCAAATTATTATTTAAGATGTGCTTCTGGCAATACTCATAAGTGCATACTGGTGAATCGTTTTATTAGCTGTCTGAAATGAACAGTCCAAACGAATCGATTCGGCAAAAGAATCGAACTTCCCTACGCAACTCCAGTGTCTCTGTTCCCTTTTCAACCACACACACACACACACACACACACACACACACACACACACAAACACACACACACACACTTTAGACATGCTCTAACTGGCATTCCAGGGCTGCTATCAAACCCAACCCCCTTCCCCGACTGTGAATTTGCTGGTTCTACTATGAGGAAGGTTTGTCTAATGAATATTAATTAGGTCCCGATGACGTTCCAAGGAAACCCGTCTAGACTGGAATCCTAATTACTATTCATCAGCCAAACCTTCGCAATAGTATGATTTATTACTTTTCCCGCTCAGGTCGAGATTGCTTGTGGAAAAGTAATAAAACGTGGCCCCATTGATAACCAGAAAGTTAAAATATGTAAATGTAAGTATTTACATGTTTATTAATTTACATGTATTTTTAAGTGTTAATTGAATGTTTCAATGTACTATTTTTCACTTAACAAATTAATTGAATTTAACTTGCCTAAATAAATAAAAAAAGTTGTTTAATTTTAGATCGATTTAATTGATTTGATTCTTCAATACTTCTTTATTTCTTACATTCTTTTAAAAATTACTTAAATGTTATTTCTAACTGTTAGTTTAGGCCTAACTAAAATCATTAATGGGCTCATCTTTCTATGATGAGCCATTAAGATAAACATGTATGTTAGAGTGTAGGGCTAAACCTCGTTTAATAATTAAGGTGATCAGAGGTTTAATTTAAATTTGTGTCACCCTTAATATGTATTGTGGTGATGATGGATGTAAATATGACACAAGTTCATAGGTCAAAGCTGAGTTCAGATTGCAGTGAGAATGTTTACTGTTGTCACAGTGATTCAGTTATCTCAACTTGAGCTGAAACAAACATTTATCTTAGTGAAAGAAACATAAGTTCAGTTCTTTCTCTGAATACAGTGTCCAGGCCCTGTTCACAGATGTCTGTCTGATGTTTCCTCCAGTTCTCTCTCTTCCTCCAGTGTGTGTGTGTGTGTGTGTGTGTGTGTGTCACTGGCTCAGTAAACCCTGAGTATGTAGCTGGATAATACAGTTTAGGTTTTTATTTTCTTCTCGTTTTTACATGAGAGGTGTACATTTTCAGAAATGTAGCAAAAATCCGAAAAGATCCCACTTGTAACACTGCTGACTGACTGCTGGTCAGTCTTTTAAAGCCTGATATCATGCTTTCATTACTTTTATACATACAGTATGTTAAGTCCACATGGCCATTGCTTCAAAACACAAGGTCTTTTTAATGTGTAATGAGAACATTTGTATGATCTTCAGTGTAGTGTTTTCAAACATAATTTCGTTCAACTTCATGTTTCAAACTAGCCGTGTTGCTGAATTAAATTAGTTACAGTAATTCAGGCCTATTAAAAATACACTTACACTACCTTGCCTCACATTAACAATAATGCATAATACTTAGTTAGCCATTTCGAGAATAGCAAACCATGCAGCTCTGCAGAAACTGTCAATAGGAATGTATAGATTTACCAAACGTTTCACTGATCAACCATTAATATAGTAATAGCATTACAGTGCAGTTACTGTAAATGAAATGTTTATGTAGATGAGACTCTTTTTGTGTTGTGAGAAGGATAGTTTCTGATTTTGTGTTTTGGACCAATGCAACCCTGAACACACTGAAATATTTGATAAATGTGCATTTTTGATGATCTGTTATGAGAGTTATGAAAATGTAAAAAATTAAAATAATAAATAAAAAACTGTAAAAGTTTCTGGATAATGATGATGTATGAAAAGAACTAAATTTAAGGTAACATTTAGAAGTCATTATTTTGGGTTTTCCATTTATAGTATTAAGATTACTGGTTACAGATTAACAGACTAGTGACAGTTATTGAAGTCTTTAGTGTGTCTGTGTGAGACTGAAGTCAGTTCCCTGCTTATATTTCAGAAAACTGCCACTGAAAAACCACCAGGAATAAATAATGAAAGAAAAGAGTGAAGTTAACCGAAAACAAGAGACAAATGTTCTTATTAACAAAACTGCAGTCATACACAAAAGCCATATAATAATTGAGCTTTCTTCATATGTCCTGGCAGTTAATTAAGAGGTTTGGGGTCTGTTTGACCTCAAGTGAGTTCAGTGGTTTTTCCATGAAGGCATAAACTAGTATTAAATAGCATATACCTGTGGAATATGAAAGACTAGCATTCAGTATCATCAGAAAGGAGCACAGCAGGTTCTGAGGGGTTAAGAGGAGCACGTTTCCTTGATCTACTGATACCAGCAGAGTGTGTGTTGAAAGCTTTGAAGGGTCGCGTGTAGCTCTGCTTCTGGTCTTGAGTCTGTTTATCAGTGCAGAGATGACGACGTGTGTCAAGGGCTGTCGGATTGCTGGCATTTCCTGCTCCCTCGCTCCAGTTATCTGATAGTACTTTACACAGGCCCTCCACCCTCCTCCACATTAAACAAGATCAACAGAATGACTACTTACTCACAGATGCTGACTGATATTTTATGAATGGACTCAGATCACTGAAGCCTTCTTCTGAATGACTATTACAAGTGCACTGCAGAAGATATAGGAAGGTAAAAATGATCTATCTATCTATCTATCTACACTGAACAAAATTATGAACTTTTGTTTTTGTCCCCATTTTTCATGAGCTGAACTCAAAGATCTAAGACATTATATATGTACACAAATGGCCTATTTCCTTTAAATATTGTTCACAAATCTGTCTAAATCTGTGTTAGTGAGCACTTCTCCTTTGCTGAGATAATCCATCCACCTCACAGGTGTCATATCAAGATGCTCATATACTCATGTGGCTGAGTGGGGTTATGATATGATCTATCTATCTGTCTGTCTGTCTGTCTGGCTGGCTGGCTATCCATCTGTCTGTCTGTCTGTCTTACTATCTGTCTGTCTGTCTGGCTGGCTATCTGTCTGTCTGTCTGTCTTACTATCTGTCTGTCTGTCTGTCTGTCTGTCTGGCTGGCTATCCATCTGTCTGTCTGTCTGTCTTACTATCTGTCTGTCTGTCTGTCTGGCTGGCTATCTGTCTGTCTGTCTGTCTTACTATCTGTCTGTCTGGCTGGCTATCTGTCTGTCTGTCTGTCTGTCTGCCTATCTGTCTTTCTGGCTATCTGTCTGTCTGTCTATCTGTCTGTCTGTCTGTCTGTCTGTCTGTCTGTCTGTCTGTCTGGCTATCTATCTGTCTGTCTGTCTGTCTGTCTGGCCGGATATCTGTCTGTCTGTCTGTCTGTCTGTCTGTCT